>NW_009917812.1:0-19931 GCF_000696875.1 Nestor notabilis | reverse complement strand
AGGCCGGTTTTGCCATAAAATGGAATGAGGTCAAGGGACCTGCACAGGAGTTCCAATTTTTGGGAATAAAACGGTAAGATGGACATAGCCAGATCCCCACAGACATGATCAACAAGATAACATCTCCACCAGCTAGCTTGGAAACACCAGCTTTTATGTTATCTCCTCTTGTTACTTCCCTTATCATTATTAGTAGTAACAGTAGTATTATACTGTACTTTAGTTACTGGACTGTTCTTGTCTCAACCCATGGGATTTACATTCTTCTGATTCTCCTTCCCAACCCACCTGTGTGGGGAAAGAGGGAGAGGGTGAGTGAAGGGCTGCATGGTGCTAAGTTATTGGCTGGGTTTAAACCACAACACATCTGAAATCCCTGTGCCTTTCATGTATTGCAGAAACTGAGAGGGTGTTGACTGATGGAGGATCAGAAGCAAATTTACAGCCAGATTCCCTCTTACCAATTTTTCCTCCTAGATGTTTTTCTTTCTGTTTTACTTGGGCAATTAACTAAACAAATTGCTGTCTGAGCAGTGGAGCTACTGGAGTCTGGTTTCCTTCAGGTTTTTCTGCAGTTCCCCTTTCGTCTCTCTTAAAGATCTGTCTCTGTCGCGTTGTCTGTAGGGAAGGGCATCAAGGAGCTGAGTGGGGCTGGTTTTGGCTTCCCCTTCCCTCAGTGGGGGCACACTTTTGTATTTCTGTCCTTTGCCTGACTTCTAGTTTTCAAAAAAACCCTTTAAAGAACATATTTTTCAAGGTGTCTTTAAGATCCCTCCCCTTCCAAATGCTCTAAACTGTCTAACAAATGGGCTCAGGCATCTTTGGCTGGGGAGACAATCGGGTTTTCAGAGGGGACAGGCAGGCTTCACAAGCTTCATTTGTTCAGGATGCCAAGGTGGATGGTTAGTTCCTGGAAGTACCAGTTTTCCCTGTCTCTCAGGACCATCTGGGTAAATTGTTGCTACTGTTTCTAAGAGCACTTGACAATAAAAATCTATATCCTCAAGACACTTTAGGCTGCCTCTGTTGAAAAGCAGCAACAAAAGGAGGGGGGAAATGTGTAATCACTTTTAAAATACTTTTCCCTTTAAAATAAAGGAGAGCCTATGATAGTTATAGTAGAACTAGTGATTTGATTACAACGTTGATAGCTTCCTTTCAATTGGGTTGGCCCATAGTTACCTGGGGGATTCAGTTTCTGCCTCAATTTTTTTAGTTTATGCCATCTTCTCTGTTGCAGGTGAAATCAAGTGTTGCCCAGAAAACCACAGCTCAGGAAAAGTGTTGTCTTGCATGTGAAACCAATGATGGTGGAATTATTGAGGCATCTACAGAGAGACAGCCGTGAGTCTGCTTCCATGCCTTTGCAGAATCATACAACTTCTCAGTGATAAAGCCTGGACTTTGATAGGGGATTGAATATAATCCCTAAATACTTGAAATGCCAGAAATCAAAGAAAACCAATTCGTCAGATTTCTGGAGTGGGTTGAGACCCACTCCAAGACCCTGGTAAGTATATGCATGACTCATATTGAAGTGTTCAAAGGTCTTTATTGAGGCTTATCAGTGTATTATAAGAAAAGAAGAGGGGAGGGGGCAGCTCTTGAAGTTTCGAGTGAATTTAACATTAAGGTAAGTGGGATGGCTGGAGTCAAGTATACTGGGGGAAAGAACATGCACATTCCTTACAGGTCTGTCAATGCACCAAGTCTTGCACAGCACCTCTGACACATTCTTAGGTCTCCAACAAGGGACCTCCTCTAAACAGAAGCACAAATGTGTATCTGTTGGTTGGTAGAGTTTTTTGGTGTTCTTTGAATGTAGGATAAGGCCAAGAAGCATGATGTGACCCATGTCTACCTTATGCTCTTGTGCAAAGACTAAGGCACAGCATAGTAAGAATAAGCCTCAGACTATAAATTATGCTAAACCTGGGGGGATGGGAGAAAACCAAAATAATTTAGTTTATATGAATGTATCTTGCCGGAAATGAAATTATGCACGAAATAACGCAAAAAAGCCTTTAGCTGAGCCTAATAACTGCTCTTATAAAGACAGCAACTGTCTGTGGGACTGCATTTTCAAAGCCAGATCACAGCAGTAGGTTTTGATGCTCTGATGAGGCATAAGATAAAGTAGCAAAGTTTTTGAGAAGTTCAAGTTGTTTCTTGCTGTCCTTCAGAGCTTCTGGAAACAAAACTGTTTATTTAAAGACCTAGCTGTGGGTCTCTTACTTCAGTCTCTTATTTTTGCAGATATTAGCCTGGCTATTTGCTTTCTTTTTTTCTTTTTTCTTTCAGGCTGTTGTGTCTGGATGCTTTTATTTGCATACATAATGTTTGTTCCTGCACCAGTCACTGCTCTAAAAGTTGCCATGGTAACAGGTTTTGCTGTTGTTTCCTTTTGAAAGCAGGGCGAGGGTACCAGCCTCCTGGCTGGGTTCTGGACTGGGAGCCAAGGTTCAATCCTGCCTTGGCTGCCAGCGTTTGCCCTTGCCTAAGTTGCCCCTGGCAGGAACCAACAAAGCATTTCAGTTATTTTTATTTTCTTCTGGATGCCTGTTGTTTGGCAGCCACCCAGACACTGCCTAGCAACCTCCAGCATCCAAAACTTTTGCCTAAATGACTCTTCCCATACTCAGGGGCTTTCCTCACACTCTGCTGTCCAACCCTGACCTGAACTCCCCATGCCCACATGCCAGATGTGCTTCCCCAGATTTCTCTGTAGCTCCTGCCATTTACCTCTTGGTGTCTCCATTTCCCTTCTGACCCCTGCTTTGTCCTGTGGACTTCAGTAGGACTGGTTGACTTTGTGGCTGTACCTCTGTTTATCTGTAATCAAGCAGGAGACCACTGGGCAACTGTTGACTTTTTTTCCAGGACCAGCTGTATGGAGAAAGGAGTCTGGGTATGATTCTTCTGTTACTGAAGCTCACAGATGTTTTCTTTGTTTATTTTGTTTCTACCTGCTTACCTGTTTCTCGAATGTGCCTGGACACGTCAAAACAATGATGATCAGCTTGCATCGAATAAATTAACTTCATACTTCTTAATACCATTGACCTTTAGTTCATCCACTGAAAGCACCTAAAAAGAAGGGTGTCTGGTTTTGTTTGTGGTTTTACGGGTTTTGGCTTTTGCCTTTTTTAAGGAGAAATCTTTTAAGCTCACCCTGCAGACCAGCAGCAGAGCAGGACTATCGGGAGGTCTCCTGAGCACCCTCTGATCCCCTCCTCGATGGACCAGCCTCTTTCACTGCTCTGGCATCAGATCTGTGAGAAGTTGAATTTGTGGGACTGGGCCACTGAAAAAAGCCTATGATACAAATAGTTTATCTCCAAACTCTGCCTCTGTGTGTCTGCCAAGTGATAACTGGGGGGGAGGAAAAAACCCAACCCTCCTGATACCCATTTGGTGCATGACTGACAGATTTATGATAGGACGCAGTTTCCTCCGTTTGTCTGGCAGCGGGTGGCTGGGCTGTGCGATTGTGTGTCTGCCTCTCTGCTGGCGAACTCTTCCAGCTGGATTCAGAGAACAGGAAATGATCTAGCGAAAGGCTTTCAGTGACAATTATGATAACTCTTTTTTTGTCCTCTCCCTCAGGATATTTTTACAGTAAGCCCCAAGTCGTTGTGAAGTGGCATTGGAAGTGGGCGGTTACAAATATTTGATGAGTGTGTCATGGAGAGGCTTTTATTTCTGTTGAAAGTATGATTTAATTTTTATCTACACCTCTTTAGGAATCTACTCAGTGACCAGAGCAACGTAAAAACATCATTTTTCTTACCAGATGGTCATACCCTAAAAACCATCCCAATTTGACCTCAAACAAAGAGGAGCTATTGTCAGAGTAACTTAAGGAGAGAGTAGAGCCTCCCAGGAGGGAGGATCAGAGAAGCAGTTTATGCTTATGTCGGGAATGGTCCAACTGCTCGTTGTGCCAGGAACAGCAATGGGCTCAAGTCCTGGGATCAAAAGCTAGTGTCAACTTTGGAGCATAAGTTTAAGAAAAAAAATATTTCTGTGTAAGACATCTCTATTTTAAAGAGGGAAAAGTAAATATTTATTTCCTGTCACATAGGATTACCTGTGTCAAAGGAAAACAGTGGTGTTGGATGTGCTCCCTCAAAAACCTTTAAGAGTTGTCTCAGATGCAATGTTGGAAACCAAGTACTTTTCCTTAGAGCTTGGTCTTCTGACAGAAGGTTTTGTTTCTCACCATGGGTGAAAGAACAATCTGATATCCTTGGTATGGGGTGTTGTCTTAGAAAAGGAGGAGGAAAACAGTTTTTTGGAAGACTTTAATTCCCATGTGTATCATCAGCTCTGTTTTCAGTAGATAAATTGCAGTTCAGGAAATAAAATTGTAAGTGAGATGAATATTTCTCCTTGGGAATTTGACACCTGTAAACAAAAAGCTTTATTTTGAGAGCTTAAGGAGTAGGCTTTGTCCTAGTTTTATGCTTGAAGATATCTTTACTCCAACAGTGTAGTCTCTGAATTGGGGTTTACCTTGAAAACGGTGAAAAACAGTGAAGTTAGTGTTGTAAGATGAATCATGTTTTTCTGCTGGATTGTTCATGTTGTCAGTGACTCTTGTAATTAAGTGCTATGTGGGAAAACAGCCTTTCATTGTCTGTGCAGTTAGAGAGCAGGCAAACTGCTTTTATCTGCTTTGGAGTTTGTTTGAATACTGACATCTTGCTGCTTTGGGTCTGTGCTGGCCTGGTTGGTGGTTTTACCTGTTTAGGAGCAAGCCCAGGAGCAGAGAATGGAGAGGGGGAAAAGCCCAGTGGTGATATAGGATGGAAAATGGGCAAGTGATGAAAACATGGGAACTAGACTGAGAAAGTGGAGGAAAAATGGACAGAGACTGAAAGAGTCAAACCTTGCAGTGGTACAGCAGAAGCTGTGTCCTAGTCTGTACTTCTGCAAAAGGTTTGAAAAAAAGAGCTGAAGTTTTGCTAACTGCATTTTTGGTGTTGAATGACACAGTCTGATTGAAGTCAAGCTGTGCCTCCTTGATCTGCATTAGTGTCAGCCCCATTACAGTACCTCTGTGAGAAAGTATAAGCACAGCAGCTTTGCCTCACCAAATAGAGCATAGGCATGTGAGAGACCATGAAAAGGCCCACACGTCTTGTGTCCAGGCGTGGCTAATACAAGGGCTGACCAGCACTGCAGCAGCTAAATTCAGAGGGGTGAGAAGCTGGTAGGATCAGCAGGCCAGAGCTGGCCAGGCAAATGCTGAGCAAGAAGCACCCTCTGTTCCCTTTTCTTTTCAGCCTTCATCAGAGCTGGAGAGGTACCAGAGATCCCCAAGCAATCTTTAGATGGTTAATAAATGGTGGAGTGTCTTCTGTCAGGCCATCAGGACGCAAGTCTTGAGCACTTCCACTAGGCCAAACTTCTGCTGGTCAGATATTGGGGATTGTAAAGTGTGCCACCCCAAACCAAAACCAGAGACTCTGTGATCACCTGGGGAAAACCGGAGGTAGGACAGGTCTGCAAATGACTGTATGCAGCATGGCTAATTTAGGCACTGCTTACAGGATGAAATGACTCAAAACAGTGCAGCAGCTCACAGCTTTAAAGAGAGAAGGACCCCTCCTTACCCAAGCCAGAAATCTCAACCTCAGCATAACAGAAACTGAATCCCTCGGTCCCCCATTAGCAGTGCTGGCTTTCAAGAGCTGTGCTTGTTGGGGGGCTGCTCTGCAGTGATGTAACCACGCTGTGCTTCATTTTATCATTCCTTTTTAAAGGAGGCTGATGATGTCGCATTCTCGTTCTTCGCTTGTGGTAGAAGGAAGCTGGAAGAAGATGAGCTGGCAAAGACAGCAGCTGCTTGAAGCACTCCAGACCTGCCTATGCACATCCTTGCTTCCAGATTCCTGGGGTTTCCAGGGCAGCTCAACCAGAATGCTGAAAAAGCTTTCTTTTTAATCTCTCAATCTGCACTCTGTGTTTTTGCCAGTGCAGGTAAAAGAGGTGCACGCTCCATGCTCTGCATGTACTGGGGTTTCCACCAAGGTAAACAAAAGATAGTCTAGGTAATTACAGAGAACGATCTGAGTGAAACATCTTGTCTCTGCAGCTGGTTCCTGTGACACAGGAGCAGGCAGGCATGGCAGGCAAACTTGCCCTGCCACCGTATCAGCAGCCTTTCTGCTTATTCAAACAACAAGAACCGAGATTCATGGTCTTTGCTCTAGCTAAATTCCAACTCGAGTGTGAAGGGAAGTTTTGTCTGACTGAGATTTGCTGGGGAGGGATGGTGGGGATTGCTGTACTTTCAGAGATCAATGTTGTACACACATTCTGAACTCATGAGGCTCTTTTCTCATGGCACATCTGAGGCCTCAGGCTGGTTTGGGAGCTGGCAGGGCACAGCCCTTGGCATCACTGTTTCCCACTTGTGGTGTTACAGGCAAGGAGAAGACACTGTAGTGTTCGTTCAGGTCCAGTGCTTGGAATCAGACACCACCTTCACAAGCCTTAAAGAAGGCTTTACTGTGGGAAGCACTTCTTACACAGCTGAAAATCTCTGTAGGTTTTTTTTGCTTTGTTTTTAGGCAAGAAGACAATCCAGCTGAAACCCGTCAGGATTACATGATATTACAGAGAGCAGAATTTGGCATGCAGTTTACAGAACAGTCTGAATCCCACTGCATGAAAATATTCAGCAATACTGCAGAGCCTGACTGCTTCCTTCCAGGCTTCACTGAGTCTGAGGACAAATGCCAAGGAGAAGCCTGTCCATTAGTAGCAATGAGATTTGCTTTCCATGTATATATTGTGTGTTAATTTGGTTGGATTTTCTTCGTGTAAGTTAAGATGATGCTAGTTGGCTTTGCTTTGCAAGCTGCATGCCAAACTTTTTGTAGCTTGCTTTATAAACTGAGTCTTTCTGAACAGGTTAAATGCCTTTAAGACCAGATTGTTAAAACCAGTTGAAATGTAGTCATTATCTTTGGTACTGACAGGAATGCAAGAATGGTGACACCTGCTTGGACTGGGGGTTCACCTGGCTCAGTATTGTCTTCCCCAGCAAGAGGTGGATGCATGAAGAGAAGCAAGAACAAGGTACGTATGCAGTGATGTTTCATCTAGCCAATGCAGGAATACCATGAGCTGGATGAAGTGTTTCTGTTTACACCATTTTTGATTGATTTCTATGAACTTTCCTAGTCTCCCCATGAACCTATATAAGCTTTTGGCAATGCACCACATCCTGGGAGAAGGAGCTCTGACCATCCACTGCCTGTTGTGCAAAGGACCATGTGCCTTTGCTTTGTTCCGTGTGTGGCTCCTTTCTGTGGCTTCGTGCCCCTCTCAGTTGCATTAGCGGAGAGGGGCAAACATCAGTCCTTGGAAACTTGCTGCATGCCAGTCCTGATGTGAAGAATGTTTGTGTACTTAGGGTTTTGTTTTTGTTGTTATGGGTTTTGGGGGTTTTGTTCGTTTTTTGAGGGGGAGTATTTGTTTTCAATGGAAGCTGGTTTATCACTGTTGCCCTTCTCTGAACCTTTTCATGTTCTAATGTATCATTTTCGTCAGAGGGACAGAACTGCACCCCTACATGAGGTCTGGGTCAACCTTTGATTGTGGAATACAGCCACTGTTTGGTTTGCTCTTTGTTTTTCTCCTCACAAGAGAAAAGTTTCAACCCCTGCACCACTTTGACTGTTACTGAGCATTGGGATCCTATTATTATTAGAGGGTCTGGAAAAGACATTCCCCTTCTTCCAAGGGCTTAGCTGGCTGCAGTCTGGGGCAGCTCCTGGCAGGATATATTTGAGGAAAGGTTGGAAAAAACTTAATCTGTCTCATCACCCCATGGCAAACACAAGTTGGAGGGAATTCTTGTTTCTAGACACCTCAGTTGGTGATTTTGGACTGGTCAGAGACAGACCAGCTTGTGGGAGCTAGGAAGGAGGAGATGATTTCATTCTGAGGCAGTCCTTGGAACTGTTTTTCAAGAGGTTTCTTGTATGTGTCTGTGTATGTAAGACTCATCTGTTGCGCGGGTAGCAAATAAATATAACTGAGCATGGGGAATGCAATTATTTGGACCTTGTCAACGTTAGCAATATTCACCAGCTGGGAGTTAAAGATTTCTTTCTGTCCCTCTTCTCCCAGTCTTTTAAGACCAGCTATTTTCGGACTGGGCAGTAGATCTGAGGCAAAGGCTGGAAGCTGACTCCTCAAATGTAGGGCTGAAGATGGTCAGTGGAGTGGAGGAGACTTATTTCCCAGAGAGTGCATTTAGAAGATATGCAGCAGGTAGAAACAAATGTTTTTGAATGATCATCAATAAATGCTGAAAAAAGTGCATAAGCTGGATTATTTTCCACATCAAGTCATATTTGCTTCATTTTTTTCCTGTCTCTGATCCAAGCTATGACTAGTAATGCCTCCCTCTCCCAAATAACTGTCACATAAATACAATTTTTAAGCTTGTTCAAGAGCAGTCACAGCTTGCCTTTCCTGCCTGCCACCGCCTTCATGCAGGTTTGGAGTTGTTGTCTTGCCCCCTGTGCTCTTGTGAGGAAGCGTGGAGGAGAGTCCTTTGTGGACGTGAAAATAGTATCGCTCTGCAGGTCTAGTAGCAAGGATCTATGCTGCAGAGTGGGTGGGCTGGGAGGCAAACACTGGTGCCCGCAGTGCAGTTGCAGGCAGTGGGTTTGTTGTGTCTCAGTGTGAAGGCCAAGCAGCAAGGACTTAGGAGAGTGTCACTGTGGCTCTGGTCTTGTCTGCCCTTGGTTTCCATAGCTATGGAGTGCAAATGGTCTCATGCACAATGATTAGAGAGGAAAAAAACCCCACATTTTATATTATATACTTGCGTCATAAACACATAATATGGCAAAGGCTAGAATTAAATTTACTCATTTTGGTGACTGGGGACCTTCAGGCATCACAACACCCCTTGGGGGGGGATACTATAAAATAAATTAGTAACCTCATTTTGCAGTAATTACTAGGTCTGTCTTTGGGGAATTTTAGTTCAAGCCCTTCACAGTGGTGTTACAATGCATAATTATATGACTTGAGGTGCAGTTAGATGCAAATCATCTGGTTATGCTATCTCTCCATTTAATCAGTGATTTGTTTGCCATTTGGGTACAGAAAATACTTTGTTTAAAAATGAGTTGAATATATTTCCACTAAGAGTATCAGTGGGAAATAATGAAATGGAGCTGATTTGCTACTAGTCAAGAGCATCCAAGACCTCCCTACTGTACTTCATTTACTCTGAGCTTTATGCAAACACAGCTAATGCTGTGTACAATACAAACCACATGTGATTCCTCATGTTCTCTGTTTATGATCCTTCACATTAATCTTTAACTTCATTAGAAACACATAAGCTGGCTCCTTTATTCTTGCTGGGTGTTCTCCTTAAACCCTATTTTCAATTTTGGGGAATATCTCTTTGTGTTAACATTGTTGTATGTTACTGATACACTGGCATTTTTCTGGAAATTAGTGTAAGAATTCTGTAGCAAGTTCATGGATTTTGGTCAGGAACAAAAATATCCCCTTTGCAACCCCTAAACTGATATGTGGTGACGTAAAGAAAAGTTGTCAGCAGATGAGACCGTGTAATGTGCATACACATGGGTGTCTGGGATACACCAGTGAGCATCACACCCAGATAAGCAACCTGAATAAAAACCCACTGTAAATGGTAACAATTCTGCATTTCAGGGACTAAACAATATGTGCACTTGACAACCAATTTGTCATCTTTCATAGCCCTTACCTGAGGTCTTATGTAAAGGCTAAATTGCTGCCTGGACTGTTTGCATGGTGTCCAGCAGACTGGGATCCTAATGGCTGACAAGGGCTCCAAGGTACTACAAGACTGTGAAGAATAAATACTAGTTATTAGTTTGGCATCTTAAGAGAAACAAGTTTCCTTTCTCTGCACAACAACCTGTGATTTCTTTTTATGGGGAGGGATGCGTGTACTTGCCAGTACACAGCAAACAGCGCAGTTCTCAAAGTCCTGGCTGAGCCAACACTGCACCTCTCACATGAAGGAGGTCATTCTCTGCTGTGTGTATGACAGCCTTTCAGTAGGATTTGCCACCTTGTAATGTAAACTCTCTGAACTCAAGCATCAAGAAAAAGCATCATACATCCATGCTAGCTGTAAAAATCAAAGTGAAAACTTGTAACACAAAATAAACCGTAGCAATCCCTGTACTCCTGCTGTGGTTCTGCACCACATATGTAACTTGTTGGGGGAATATTTACTGTGGAGCAACATCCCATCCCTGAGCAGGTCATAACGTGCTCCCTTTGGGCTATCTACCTCTGGTTCTGCAGGGGTTTTGAGCACTTGTTTTGATGAATAGATACTGCAACTATATGTGGAAGATTTGTGGTAAGAACACTATTAATTTGAATTTGTAGAGGACTACACGGTTCAGTCAAGTCTGCATTCTCTCTTTCTGTGGGATGCATTTAAAACAAAGCTCCTCACCTCCCCATGTTGTATCCCTGGGATTTAAAGTATGAGATCAAGCCGGTTTCTTAGTGCCATGGACTTCCTGGTGGTTCAAGCACTAACTTGGTGTGTGGAGACAAGACGCCTGTGCCTTGTCACTGCTTTTGGAGACATCAGGTAATGCTTTTTTCAACAGCATTTGACATTCATGTAGGAACCTCTCAGACTTCTTGAAGGTAGATAGGCATGTTAAGCACTGATGTCTTATTGTTCTCTGCAAGTGCTTCAACAGCTCAGCTGGTTCACAAAATAAATAAATCTTCCTAAATGCCTGCTTCAGTGGCTAGATTCATAAATCTCTTTGCAGATATCTCGGTTAATCCATTCTTCATCAGTGCTGTCCCCGACTCAGGTAAAACTTCACTTTCTCACATGGAGGTTGTCAGGATATGTTCATTAATCTGGTACTCACATGCTATTGGAATGGGGGATAAACCAGTTTTTCAGATGCTATAGCCAAGAGGAAACTTTTATCTATCAAAATACACTGAAAGATTCTTGCTGCTGGGAAAGGGCTTCTTTTCTTCACTGTTACCAAAACCCTCTGTGTTCCCTGATGTTCATAGGTGATGTGCAAGAGCCAGAGCTGAAAAGGAGGAAGAAAGAACATTAGGAAGCAGCAGCAGACAGATATTACTTGTTTCTGCCATGGAAGGATGGAGTGGCCTTGCAGCTGATGAAGATACTGGAAGCAGGAGGTAACAAGGGTAATGGGTAGGAAGAGATGAGAGAGGATAAAATGAAAGTCTGGGGTGCAGTTGTGCTGCAGATTAGCTGTGACTTGGCAGCAAATAGTGGGAGGAGGACTGGGTCCATCACAGTGTCAGCATGCTGCAGAAATGCTGTTTTACCTTTGTTTTTTTGTGTACTGTATTACTGTAGCAGAAATGACTCCAAGGGTGAGCCACATCATCTGCCACCTTCACAGTCTTGGAGAGTGATTCAACTCTGGAGCTCTGCTCCATTCTGCTGTGTCTATGGAAGCATATATTCCCCTTTTGCTTTATCAGACCACTGCCACATGGCCCCAGGCAGCAGAGATGCAGTTCAGGGGATTTCTAGATACTCTGGTTGCCACGGGAAGTATTTTTTTCTTGTATAGGTCAGGTAGCACATTGTACTGCAATGAGAAAAGTGATAGAAATCAACAATTTTTTTCTTTTAGGGGCTTCTTTTTGCCTTTACACTCTCATTGTCTCATTAAAATACTCTATCTCTAGTAAATCTGGGTGAGTTTCTACCTAGCTTGTGTCCTGATATGATCCAGTCCTGCTCCATATATATCTTGGGAGCATGCTCTTAGCACTTGCAGCTATTGAATAATAAGCAGGCAACAAGAATGCTATCACCTGTTTGTATATTTATGTCCCTGCCACTGAAACGATAGCAGTTCCCACAGGTGGAGCCAGGGTTGTGAAACAGAGGTGCTAATTGTGCTGATGTCAGATAGCAGAAAACTTGACTTTTATGTTTTCCATCTGTTTTCAACCAGCAGTTTAATGTTACTGCAGTGAGCTGAGGAGATGATGCCAAGTTTGGTGCTAAATGTATCTGGATGCATTTTAAAATTTTGTTCTTTTTGGCTAATTCCAACAGGTTTTTTTGCTAACCACATGTTAACAATATGCATTTCTTCTGAGCCTTCTAAACAAAACCCTGTTTCACTAGTAGAATAACTTCTGCTAACTTTTCTTTTATCAGATTGACAAAATGGAAACAATGGGTAACGATTTTGCTTTTTCAATGCACTTCTTTGTGATTGTCTATAGATTAATTGAAATCTAATTTCTTAAACATGTCCCTACTTCTGTGTTCAGCTACTATGAAGATGCAAAGCATCTTAAAGAGCTACTGAGAAAGAGGAGGTTATTTCACTGATTTAGTTTTTGGATAGCACTGAAACAGGGATTTCTTTAAGTACGCACAGTACTTATCTATTTAAATATTATGATGCTAGAGGATATGAAATTGCATGTCTCAGCCTTCCAGGATTCAGCTGTGTTATGCTAACTTTTAAAGTATTTAAGGAAGGCACCCAAATGAGGAACATCTTTAAACAAACCCTAAAACAAAAACCCCCAACTCCTCAGGGACAAGGTGTGAACATAATGCAGACTTCTTTGGTATTGTGTGTCTTGTGACTCACAACTGACACCATTAATACGATGTCAAATATTGATGTGTGGTGGGGGACAGAGGTAAGTGCATGAGGCGTTCCTAAATGAAAAAGCAGTTCAAGCATTTCCATGTGATTAGTGTGCAGGCTTGCTTTTTTAAGTTACAGGTAAATTTAGCAGTTCAGGATTCAACATGCTTTTAGACAAGATTCTTGTTTCATTCCATTGCATTCTGGACCAATAGGAAGAGAGAAACTCCAGTCTGGGGATCCAAATATGCTGTAGTGTTTTGATGATGTCCATAATCCCATATTAATTAAACAAAAAACCAAAAACCCAAACAAAACCCAAACAACCAAAACAAACCTGTTTCTAATTAATCCATTCTTATCTTATTCAAGCTCTGATTTCCTGGACACAACTGGGCTGAGATGGCAGAAATCCATTCATAACATATCCCATATAGGACACTTCCTGCACCAGGCATGAAATCAGTTTGAAATATTGGTCACATGAACCTCAAATCTTGGTCCATGTTTGGCCTCAAAGACATTTTCTGCCTACTTGGAATCTCAACCCCCATCATTTGGTTGTGCTAATTAAATTGTTCAGTAATATCCTAGAAAGTAATCCACATTTGGGACAGGTAAAAGTAAAAGACACTTCAGAAAGATCCAACTCATGCACCAGTGCTTATTAGAGGGGAAGGCATGGTGGGCTGAGACTGTCAAAGATGATTTCTTGTAGCTCCCTATCCCATAATTTTTTTGACACAGTAATCAGTAGAAATAAAAAAATCTTTCCTGATTTCTCATTTTTCATTCCCAACACATTTTGGAGAAACGTCAGATATTTGGTGCTGTGTTTTTAGAAATGGGTGAAAGGAGTTACTACTTTAACTGGGTTTTAATGTCTCCAGACCTCCCTGAATGACTTCTCTGGAAATGCAGTGCCAACTACTCAAAGCTGCTTGACTGGTGTTCACCTTCCTAACATGTTTTTAAATCCATTTTACCCATCTGAAAGCTGGAATAGGCCTAAGGTGAAGATCTGTGACCCCTGCTGTCATGAGGAAGGACTGGGTCTCCTGAGAAGAGCTGCTTTTCCTGCTATCTCCTTGTCTGAATCCAGCTGTATCTTTGGAGGTGCAACCACCAGCGGGTATTCTCCTGGAGCAGCACACATCATCCTGAAGTTAGAACCATAGAATTATTTAGGTTGGAAAAGACTTTTTTAGATCATGAAGTCCCACTGTTACCCCAGGACTGCCAAGACCTCCACTAAACCGTGTCACTAGGGGCCTCATCTACATGGGTTCTGAACACTTCCAAGGACAAAAAAAAACACCCTAGTGTGGCTCAGGATGGTTGGGCCTGGTGACAGCTGCTTGAGGAAAATTAATTGCAATTCTCTTTCCCCTCTGGTAATTTTTAATATAAGCGTGTCTAGAGAGTAACGTGTTAGTGAAAGGAAACATTTCATGCAAAAAAAGCAGTATTGAATTTTGAAAAAGCTTTTCAATAAGAAAAAAAACCAAAGTTGATCAGAAAACACCATCAAAAGCACAAGGCTTCTTCAGCAGTCCTAAAATGCAAAGCTTCCTCAGGTTTGAAACACCTTTCTTGACTCTGTCATGCAGAGCATCAGGAAAGGTAAGGAAGTATCGCTCAGGTATTCCTCAAGCTCTATGATTGCAGTTAAATTGCAGCTATATTATAATCACAGAGATCTTTTGCTTTTTAAAATTTGTTAGCTGTATACTTTAGGAACACCAATTACTGCTGCTTTATCCAGCTTGCAAATACAACTGCAGTTCCAGGCTGCTTACTAAAGCTGCTGTTTTTCTTAAACTTTATTGTGGAAACTTTTGCAGAACTGCTGTAAGTCTTTTACGCCAAAATCAAGATGCTGAGTTTCAGTGAGATGTATCAGTCAAAATGTTCATCACTGGTCATATGATTTCATGTAAGATTCATATATAATTATGTATATTAACCATGCTGTATCCACACTGTAACTACTGCCATAGGGTCAGCTGGTAATGTGGTATTAATAAAGCACAATTGGTTTGTAGTTACAGTCACCATACTCTATAGGTTCATTGATGCTTCTACTGCTGCATAGCTCATGGTTAGGAATGTGCTAGGACTCCTTTTTTTTCTTTTATGTCCTCCTATGAAGATGATTCACTTTTTTCCTGTGTTTTCAGGTTTGAACCTTCTGAAGTCTCATGACAGCCTGCAAAAGAGATATTCAAGCAAGGTATGTGTGTGTCTCTATTTTGTTGGGAAAGGCTTCATTTTTAGGCAGCCAAGCAGAAAAGAAACCCCAGGAGACACTGCCTGATTAACAAGTCTGTGGGGGCTGGCAGTGAGCTCTGCAAGGTTGAAAGCAAACTTGGTGTAACTGTTGGCACTTGTTCCACATAGGAATAGTAAGTCCATTTTTGTGCGCTTCCTGATGCTTGCTCTGTGGTTGCGAGTTGATAGAAAGCAACGCTTCAGCTTCCTGAATCCTCTAAATAAAGCATCCTTTCTATATAGATGTTGTCAAAGAAGGGCACATTGTACTTTCTGCTTTGGTCGAGTTTTTGTATTTGGCTCTTTGAATTAACAACTTTGGTCATTGAACAGTTGGAAACTTATTTCAGAAGGCTTGAATGTATCACAAGGGAGAATATCTTCACTTGAATGGCTTTGAGCTGCTCTACGAAGTTTATTTACATAGCTGTTGCATTGTGCCAGAGTTTGAAGGGCATCCAGGCTTCCTCTTTAATCTAAACTTCTTTCACTTAAATAACTGATTCATAAATATATTCAGTTTTCATTATTTCTGTTTCTTTCTTTCAAGAAAATGTTGCAGCAAACCAGTGATTACTTAAATACTTGAATTAATACATATATTACCTCTTAAATTTCAAATGTAGCAAGTCAGCCAGTCCCTGTCCGTGTGTGCATATACCATGAGCAAGTGTGCTATGGTAGTGAGGATGCAAAGCTTATACCCATGCCCTAGTGGAAACCCCCCAAGGTCACTTGTGAGAATGGTTCACTTTCAGGGCCACCTCTGATGTTGAGAAATGTTTCCCTCCAGCAGAAATTCCTTTATAAAACTGGGTGTCACACATTTAGCTAGAATTTCTTTTTCCTACTAAGCCACGTTGAATAAAGTAGGTAGGCCAGCACTGAGTGCTCCATATTGTGGTTTTCTCATTCTCAATCAAACAATGACGCATATTTTGTATGATTCACTACACTCCTGTCTTATTATGTTACTAAATAACATTTATCTCTGTCAGGCCTCTTTTTCTGCAGGGTATTCTGCTTTTCCTTTTAACCAGATGCTTAATATGTTGTATGGCATCAATACCAAAGTATTGTTTAAAACAAAATCAGCAAAGAGTTAACTCCCACTAGGAGAAAAAGGCAAAATGAATCCCCACAGCTAGCTATCTATCAAGAAATCATCTAGTACTCTGACGCTTGCTATAGGCAAAATAAAACAAAGCACTACCAGCAATAAATCAATTCTTGTATGCGGGTAATGTCAAAATAAGCTGTTCTGGCATGCTCTGATCCAACTTGCAGGCCAAGTAACGCCACCTTTTATCCATCCAAGTGTTTTGAAATGCCATTGTGCTCAAGAAAGAGCTAGGCTGTCTCAAATATTAATATCCACAAGGTGATGGGCGTCTCCAGTTTGTGTGTGAAACTTCATTAGGTGCCTTTAAAAGGCAGGCCTTCCTCAAGTTAACTTCTTAGTTGTGCATCGCTACATATGGGCTTTAAAATCAGAGTTGGATTTTTAAATATCAAAATGTCTGGAATAGTCTAATCTCTCTTCTTTTTGTGTTTCTTTTTTTGTCCCATGAGAAAGATGAGAAACAAACCAAGGCTTTGCGTCCAAACTTTCATATACTTGCATGCTAAAGCTCTGGGGTGCCTGCTTGGGTTTTGGCCTGGTCCCATCTGTATCTATTGTATTAAAACAGTTAAAGGCATTCTTCTCTTTCGCTCTTTCCCCTGCAGCTGGAAAGCACTATCCTCTGCTTTTGTGAAAACAAACATCAATGCTGCCTGTTGTATAAGCCTCTAAGCGATCCGGCTTGCTTCCGCTGAAGTGGCCTATATATCTGTAACTTCATACCAGAGGTAGGTTGTGTAGGTGTTGGGATTAAAGTCTTTCCAATCAGACAATTTTCAAATCCATAAAGAACTCAACTTCTGTCAGGAGCCTTCCCTGTTTAGACAAGATGAACATGAAGTTCAGGCGTCTTCCTAAGAAGTGAAGGGTGGAAAAGGAGCAAGAATACAATGACATTGGCCTATTTACTTGGTGAGTTTTTTAGAGTCTGAGGTCTTGCTTATATGTATTTTCACACCGAAACGGATGCTCAGTGGAGCATCAGTTTTTTTCTATTGACCTCTATGGATGAATTGCTTCTCTTCTGTCCCTCAGCACTGGAATGAACAGCAAAATCTAGGATGTAGAGATCATGGTAAAAGTTCCCTGTATTAAAATACTAGCAAATACTTTTTGTAGAGATCTAATTTCAGAATGCCACTGCAAGCATCACTAGAAATATTTTATTCCCTGAAAATAAGTGATAGACTGGAAACCAAAGCTGAGTAAGAAAGACTGCTTCACTTTTACAATGTACAGAGTAATATGTGCACTGGGGCAGTCTGTCAGCACTAGCTGATGATTTTTGCATCTGGGTTCTGTTTCATGGCAAAGCCTGTGTTCCTAGTTTTGGAGCAAAAGATTACCAGAGATTACTGATGGAAAACATATTCCAGTTATTGACTAAGCTGCCTCACCTTCACCCTGCAGCTAATTGCAAGGTTAAAAACTGTAGTAAAAATATCCATATTTATCAACCATTTGGTTTATTTCTGCTCCAGATATATGAAACAATATTCCATTACCATCTCTGACCATGCTTTATTTTTTTCTTTATAGACTTGTTATGACAAAATCTCTTTCATTTTAATTAAATTTTTCCAGATACTATCTTCATAAAACGAGCACTCAGAGAGGCATGATGATTATTTTTAATAGAAGAGGGTTAATGCTTGTTAAAAACGCTACAGGAGCATTTGTCACTGCTTAAGTTTTCAGTCTGCAAGGAGAAGGTCAGCAAGGTTCCTCAGGTCTGCTTTTTCAGTGTGATCTTTGTACCAGTTTAAGACCTGGTCTGCAATAGCAGGTGAGCGCTTCCTTATTTTCAGTGTACAAATAATCTGGTTACTTCAGTGAGACTGCTGGACTGTTTCAGTGAGGCAGATTTAAAATGAAGCATTTGCTCAAATACTTGACTCCTCGGGGCTTGACCTTTACCTTTTTCTTTCCCCCAAAGATGCTGATTTCATGTAACTTATTTCTAGTTAATAAGATTTCCAGTTCATTTCATATGTATCGCTAGAGAGCTATGAGGTGCTAACAGCTTTCAGCTGCTGGCGTGCTCCAGCCTGAGCCAAGATGAACAAGCCTAGAAATGAAGGAGAATGCAGCCAGTGCCTTGATTTCCTTGAGGGGGGGAAAGAATCAAAGACAACTGCAAGTGTAGGGTTCCTATCAGTTCAAGCTTTGCCACAGCAAGCAAATGCTAAATATTTTCTAAAGTGACCTGGATTAACCTTCTTGCTATGCTAAAACACGGGGGCCCCTTTCAGTCACCTACATGCAGGCAGTGCTGTCAAGGGCATGGCAGTCTTTCTTCCCTGCTGATAGCCTACCTGAATGTCTCTGGTATCAAAGGACACTTCAAATGGCCCCAGTAACCTATGTTTAGGCAACAGAGTTGGACCTTCCCAGCTGGGAATAGTCCCAAATGGGGATTTGCTCCCAGGCATGTGAAGGACAGGAAAACTTGCTGCTGGGCCAAGTTCTGAAGTCCATCCTCAGGAAAACTCCCACTGATCTAAGGCATGCCAGAGTTTCATTTACTTCTGGGAAACATGAAACCTCTGTGGCTGAAGTATCTTAATTAGGCCATTAAAGCCTGGTATAAAACAGCTGAGATAAACAGGGTCAGGAGGGTGAAGAATATTGTCAGTGCATTGTAAAGCCTTTGCTGCTTGGCACCAGGTTCAAACTGTCCAGAACCAGGTTTTCATGGAATAAAAATGCCTGACCCTTTTGTGGTGGTGCTGTGGAGGGCTCTGGGCCAATGCTCTTCACTTTGGTCAGCAAGTGGGCAGGGAGCACTTGCTTCTCTCACCCTTTGGTGCCTTATGCTGCACTGACTTTCAGTTTCTAATTCCAGTAGTTTTTAATTTAGTCCAACTTTGGGATTGAATACATGTATCTTGGGCAGTATGAAACACCTCATCCTTGGTTTTCTGTGCAGGGAAGGTTCCAGAACAAGGGCTCTGGCACCTGCACTCTTCACATGTCATTTCCAAAAATGTTCTAACAATTCTGTGGTTACTCCAGGAGGCTGAACTGGAAGAATTTGGTCAAGAATCAGATCTGGGGCCTGCATGTGTGCATGTGCAGAATGCAAGTGCAGATCTTTGCTGGTGTCTTTGTATCCTGGTGGGTACAAAAAAGGGGTAACATCCAAAATATTCAGCATAAAAGAGCAAAAGAGGCAACTCTAGAATGGCATAACAGGCTGCTTTTTTTTAATGTACATCTATATGGTAAAACTTTTTTTTATGATTATTATTTTGAAGACACAGCACTTTTCATGTCAAGAATTTATGCTGAGAAGAAATGAGAGAAGGCTGGTATCTGTAAATGTGGGAAATGAAACGCAAACGTGAACTCCTCAGCTTGTTACTCACTTTAAGCACTCTGCACATTCCTGCAACCAGATAAATATTCTTATTGTTTGAGAGTTAGTATTGATGAGGCTCTTAGACTTGGGCAAGCTGTTGTTCATTTTAAATCCAAACAATCTGTTGGAAAAATACCCTGGGTAACCACCAGTAGTCTGATAGTTGTCTCAGGGCGGTGAAATACAGCTGAAAAACAGAAAAAGTACAAATACTTCGATTCTTGAAACTGTTGGTGGGAATCACCTTTGTGTTTAAAGAATGCACGGTGGTTTTAAGAACAAGAATCCTGCACCGGCGGTAGCCTTTCCTTTTCAGTGCCCTCTCGGTAGAGGCGGTGGCAATGGGGAAGGGACACCTAACCACCCCCTCCACCGCCTGGAGGTCCCCGCTCCGCGTCCCTGTCCCGCTGCCTCCTTCCCCCAAAGGCAGTCTGACCCGTGCGGACCCCTCAGCGCTGCCCCGCTTCGAGGGGTCCTGACCCCCTGCCCGGGGTGTCCGCGGCGGGGC
>NW_009917811.1:19376-19670 GCF_000696875.1 Nestor notabilis | reverse complement strand
GTTTAGAAACGTGGCTGTCGGAGCTTAGATAAAAACAAACAAAACCCGCTGATCTTTGCTGGCAATAAATGTGGGTGGCGGGGAGAAACTTGCCGTCTGTGGAATTCGTACACTCGCTAGTGCACCATCCTTTCTTGACTTTTACCAGGCATGGATTAGGTGGGTGCAGAGCGGTAATCCTAGCCTAGTTTTCAGAACAAGTCCTTACGGATAAAGAAGTAAATCTCATTTTGGACTGCTGACTTGGTTTAACGGGACATGCAGGGAGGTGCCTGGCGCTCGGCGGTCGGGACC
>NW_009917811.1:454-19322 GCF_000696875.1 Nestor notabilis | reverse complement strand
GCTCTCCTTTCGCACCCAGCGTGCCGGCTGCCCTCCAGAAGACATGGAGCTGGCCTAGAGTTTGAGTTCAGGTTTGAGGAAGAAAAAGTGCATTACCACAGTACCATGATTTGTTAAAAAAAAAAAAAGGAAATGGTGTGTTCTGGGATTTCCCGAACCCTTGCAGCATTGATCCTAAATTACCTGCAGGGACTCATGCAGCAGGGTTGCATACTGCCGGGGGTGATGCCGTTGCTGTGGGTAGGCTGTACACATGCTCCAGGTGCCACCTCTTCTGGCATTTCTTTTTGTAGCCGAGGACACTTACCATGTTGATTAGTTGGCAGGGGGAGGCTGGGTCTGTCCTGAAAGCCTGGCACCCGCTCCTTGGAGGAGAAGGGAAGAGGGAAGTCCTGAAATAACTACAAGCTGGGCAGAGAATGGCTTGAGATCAGCCCTGAAGAGGACTTGGGGGTGCTGGTTGACGAGAAGCTCAGTATGAGCTGGTTGTGTGCGCTTGCAGCCCAGAAAGCTAACTTTATACCGGGCTGCATTGAAGGAAGCGTGACCAGCAGGTTGAGGGAGCTGATTTCTGACCCTCTACTCCACTGCATTCAGCTCTGGGGCCCCCAGCACAAGAAGGACATGGACCTGCTTGAGCGAGTCCAGAGGAGGCCACAAATATGTTCTGAGGGCTGAAGGCCCTCTTCAGTGGAGACAGGCTGAAAGAGCTGGGCTTATTCAGCCTGGAGAAGAGAAGGGTCCAGGGAGACCTTAGAGCAGCATCCAGTGCCTAAGGGGGCTACAAGAAAGCTGGAGAGAGACTTTTTACAAGGGCTTGTAGGGGTAGGACAAGGGACAATGGCTTTAAACTGAAAGGGTTGGGTTTAGATTAGACATGAGGAAGAAATTCTTCCCTGTGAGGGCAGTGAGACACTGGAGCAGGTTGCCCAGAGAAGCTGTGGATGCCCCATCCCTGGCAGTGTTCAAGGTCAGGTTGGATGGGGGTTGGAGCACCCTGGCCTAGTGGAAGGCGTCCCTGCCCGTGGCAGGGGGTTGGAACTAGACGATCTTCAAGGACCTTTCCAATCCAAACCAATTTGCAATTCTGCGAACTATATCCGGCCTGATTTCTATCATGTGCCAGGGGATGTGAGCCTTCACAGAAACCAACCTTTGATTTTAGGAACAACCAAAACAATCTCACTACTGTGAGAATTAAATCCTTAGATCCTTACAAAGGTTTTACTCTTCCTAAAACTTAATTTTCAGTTTATGAACAAAATGTGTGTACTGACAAAACCACAACAGTGTACTTGAGCATGTTTTAAAATAGGAGCTTAACACAGAGTGAAGGAGGTTTAATTTTTAAAGGCACACTCCTCTGTTCTGCTGAAGAGAGACCCCAGAACTTGTAACTTCACTTTTAGTTCATTTTTCACTGGAAAGTGCAATTCATAAAAATTTAACTTATTTGCACTTACTTAAATTATGCTTACTGATATGCACAGACAATGCAGGTAGCAGTGGTTTAATAAAATGAGTTGGTTGGCCTTGTTGCCTATGCTACTTTGCTTTCCCAAAAGTGACAACAGTCCCTGGTTTGTTTGGTTTGTGACTGAGATGGGTGGCTCTGGAACTGGTTCCTGTTTTGGTCAAGTTCTTAATTTTTAAGCTTTTGCTCACAAGTTAGGGAACCGTTTTTCCATCCAGTAACTGACAAAGCTGTGATGTGCTGATAAAGCTAGGATAAATTGCACCTGCTGATTTTGTAAAAGAATACTTATATTTGCCATTCTGTCTTAAGAGGAAAGAAATATGTTTGTATGTCATCATATGTATGGCAGTGCATGATAGTTCATGGCACTTTAAAAAATGTCCTCTGTCTTGAATGGAGAAAACGGGGGAAATCTAGGCCTCAACACTTCTCTGCTGCTATTCTGCTCTTCTTTTATTTCTTGCTGCTAATTGGATTAATAGGTTACTATGGCATCCCGTGAGGAGATTACTATCTGTGAAGATGAAGTAAGGTAAAAAAATCACTGTGGTGTGGCTTTAAACTGAAAGAGGGGAACTGTGCTATGGGCAGATTTGGAAAGATATTCATAGTTCCAGAGGTCACTTCTGACTGTATCTGAAATTTAAAGATTACTTAAAGGATTATCTTGCCAGATCTCTGCCTTTGTGGGTGTTTCTGTGTGCAGAGTTGCATTGCTGAATGATGTACGTAATGTATGAGAAAGATGACAGAGAAATCTGTTAGAACAGGTAACAGCTAAACTGGTCATCCTGACTAGTTTTCAAGTTTAAATGCTAAAACACTTCCTCGGAGACCAATAAAAATACTGTATTTTAATTCCTGCTAAGACATTGCAGAACTGTTCAGGAGCATCTGAATTCTAAGTATAATTTTGTAACCATACTGTCACTTGAAGAGGAAGTTTTAGAGGTTAGATGGATATATATGTCTTTGTATGGTGTTTGTCGAAGTGAGTCTGTTTAACTGTCTGTTTATATTTTGTGATATTTTGTCATATTTAAGTGTTTGAAAAACATGAAAAAAGAAGCCATTCTGTAGGCTTATTCTTTCAAGTCTCACTTTTCATCTGTAAAAAGTGACTTGCCCTGAAGCAGTAAAGCTTTGAACTCTATACATCAGTAATTGAAGTCTTTCAATGACAATTGACTGACTTTACTGGTTTTTCCGTAGGTCTCTCTACGGCCACTTAGAGAAGATGACAGATTTGGTGGCTGTTTGGGAAGTAGCTTTAAGTGATGGTGTTCATAAGATTGAATTTGAACATGGGACCACTTCAGGAAAACGTGTCGTCTATGTTGATGGAAAGGTGAAATTGCTGTGTGCTCAAAATTCACTATGATACAGATTATGTAAATGCACTTCCATGCAACAGGCATCAGAACAAACAAAAAGACTAATAAATGCAAGTGAGGTATATTCAGTTGATTAATTTTACCTAATTTCTTTTTGCAATTACAAGTAAGGTATGAGTATTCATGAAGTGCTTTGCCATACTTGGGCAGAGGCGTTGTAGACACAGGAAATACCATATATTCATTCTTTAGGAAATAATAGTTAAGTACTGAGCTGTTTCCTGAGTTCTAGTTAGATTTTTTTACACTAAAACATGCATTCATGTTTTATCAATTAATACACATTGTCTGTTTTGTTTTGCAGGAAGAAATAAGAAAAGAATGGATGTTTAAATTAGTGGGTAAAGAAACATTCACTGTTGGAGCAGCCAAAACAAAAGCTACTATTAACATTGATGCTGTTAGTGGCTTTGCATATGAATATACTTTGGAGATCAATGGGAAGAGCCTCAAGAAGTATATGGAGAACAGGTTAAAAACAACCAATACTTGGGTACTGAGTTTGGGTGGTGCAGACTATAGAGTTGTTCTAGGTAAGTAAACACTGAATGACTTTGTGTTGCTGCCTTTGAGTAAACTTGTACACATTTAATAACTGGTAATGAAAAGAAAGCACAGTTCAGTGACTAGAACTGTTGCAGTGTAAAATCCTAGGTCTGGAAGTTTAGGATTACATGCCAAAGACAGTTTGAAAAATAATGGTATTGTTATGCCTGTGTGAGCCTACAGCAGTATGGTCTAGATTTAAAAAAACATAGAAAAGAAAGCCCTAGCAAGGTAGCAAGACAGTTGTCCAGGTAAAGCATGTTACAGAAGCATTGTCTGTGTGGTGATCAAACCCACTGTGTGTAAGCTTGTTACCCAGGTAACCAGGCTTTCCTTCCAAAAATCATAAGCCTAAGTCAAGAAGTCTGTAAATTGGGAAAATGCAACTATATGATTCTGTGGTGTTACTCTACATTTTTGATAGATTAATTGGCATCCTTTTTTCTACATCACTTCTTAGCTGCTTCCTTAATAGCAAGGCAGTACATCTTTTCTGCCCCCTCTTTCCCAAATACATTACAAGCAGATGTGAGGAAGGGATCCCCTGAGGAATTTGTCTGTGGCATCTAGTGGGAAAACTTCCACTTAAGTATTGCTGTATAGTTAGACCCGGAGACAAGACATCTTGGGCTATTATCTCCTCTTAAGCCTCAGGACAGATTGAACTGCTCTAAACTGAAGGGGAGTGGGGCAGAAAGACAATTTTAATGGCAGAAACAGGTTAGTCTCCTTGATCTCCCTGTGCTTACTTAAAAGGCAAGCAATGTTCAGCTCTCTAGTGATGTCCTGTGGATGACAGTGTCAGTAATGTGAATTCTAGAGCAAAGTATTTAAGGAGGATGTACTGGGAGAGGTAAAAAAATATGCTCATTTCAAATGAAAAAAATCTAAGATTGATATTTAAAGTGGTACTTACGTTTTCAAAGAGATTTTAATAATACAGTTTGATGAATGTTAAATAAAGCTGCTTTTGAATTAAGCTGACCTGGAAAAAGATGTTAGAGCTTCACTGAATGAGCAGCACTCGAATAATGAGCAGAAGTTACTAAGTTTTTCTTTCTTCAAGTTCTTCAGTTTAAGAATGTCAGAATATCTCTGACAATATTCAGACCAATCCAGAACAGTAGCCAGGGCTAGGGAAAGGTAAAAATGTATGTTGATAGCAAGATTTGTTTGCCAGTTGATGCCAGAGCCACCCATCTCTCCAGTATGAGAACAAACGCTGTAGCCTGGGTACTATGGCTAACAAGGAGCTTGTTTTGGGTACTGAAAGTAAAATTCCACAGTAAATCTTTAAAATTCTTAGATCTTCTTGTCTGTAAGGGGGGAAAAAAATAATCTTGTTCTTTCTACTTTTTGTTTTCCGTCTCCTTCACAGAAAAGGACACTATGGATGTGTGGTGCAATGGTCAAAAAATGGAAACAGCGGTAGGTGATCATCTCCAAAGGTTTTTCACAGGCTATGGCTAGGAAACCAAAGCTTAGCAAAGTGAGCCACAGAGGGGCATGTTACCTCACTTTAGCACAGAGTACGAGCATAGACCTGGACAGGCAGTACACTATGAGTCTGTTCTGAATGACCTTCGCTGTATCTTATAACTGACAGTATTTGAATTAGGATGCCAAACATCTAGCTATTTAAGGGTAAACAATGCTTTTTTTTTACACTTTTTAGACAAGCAAAATGAATCTGGGTTGGTTGTCCAGGGTTTTTACAAGAAAACCTTCAGGGGAGTGAGAGGGACTTGAGTGTAATGCAGAGTGTGGAGCCACCACCTCCAAACCTGCTCATGTTAGCAGTGACTGAAAGTTAAACACATGTAGTCTGACTCAGGATTTTTTTCCATCTAGAGATGGTCCCTAAGATAGGACTTAATAGTCTCATTGAAACAAATACAATTTTTTGTCTTTCTGTCACATCTGCATCATTTGTTAGATCAGGTTGACAGCTAGAAGGCTTACTCTGTTTGGTGTCTTTTTATACTGTGATATAAATGGCTTTCAGTATGCATACTATGTAGGCTTCCTCATTCTCAAAGGGTGTGCTTTCTCACTAGAGAGCTGTCACTGTGTTTACTACTGCCACAAGTAAGCCCCTGGATGAGTACAAACTGTAAAATCAACAGGTTTACTATGCTTGAAAACAGGATGAAAAGATTCACCAGATGTTTCTTTGATAATCAGTGGAAGAAACATCCTTTCTCAGTGAATCAGAACTTCTGTTCTTGATGGTTCTCAGCCTTTCCCATGATGTAATAAATGCACTAGGAGATATTCATGCAAGCTACATGTACAGGTTTCGTTGTGAAACTGTGCTTGCCTTAGAGCAGCACACAGATTTTTCTGATGAAAAATCAGAAGATCATGAAAAAAATGTCATAATCAGAAGCTCATGACAAAAACACAGCCGTCTGTGGCAAAATCCGTAATGGGAAATCACATAATTGCAGCAGGAGGTGTGTATCTGAACCATGCAACTCTTGCACTCCAGTCAGGGATCTCTTCATCGTGCTGCGGGTGGCACCACTGAATACTTCATGTTTTGCTACCACTTCAGCCTCAGTGTGTGGTACTTACTGACTGTACTACACAACTCAGAACGAATCTTTCTTTCCTGTTTTTGTTTTACTGACATGGATCAACGATATTGATTCACAAGCTTCGGTTTTACCACTTCTGATCATGTGAAATTTTGATTGCCTCCTAATAGCCACAAATCTTTAACTGGACGCCTCGACCAAGCCCCAGTCTGAGATTCCACAGTTTTGTTCAGCATTTGCACTGTATTTGTCACAGGTACCCACAGCTGCTGTAATTGTGGGAACCAGGAGGGATCTTGACCTTGGAAACAGTCTGATGCACTTGAGCTTTTTACTTTACTAAAGTAACATGTGTTTGGTTTTATTCTTGTCTCCTTTCTCCCAGGGTGAGTTTGTAGAAGATGGGACTGAAACTCACTTCAGTGTTGGTGATCACAGCTGTTGCATTAAGGCTGTCAGTAGTGGGAAACGAAAGGAAGGAATTATTCATACCCTTATTGTGGATGACAGAGAAATCCCAGAGACTGTGGAATAGCCTCTGGCTAACTGATTATTGTAGGACTAAGATAAAGAATTTTCAATTACTGTGGTAATTATTTTAATATGTACTACTTGGTACATCTGGTTTGTGCTGGGTTTATTTTCTAGTTTCTGTATATGGAATTATTCTTTTTATGGACCAGTTGAAAATAATTATATACAACCTCTTACATGACCATTTTTTAAAAAACCTGTATGTGTATATATATAAAAGTATATCTGTTATATTACCAAGTGCAGAGAGTACTGATGAACTTAAGTAGAAATTGTATACTAGAAAATATCTTGCTATAATAAAATGGAAGATAAATATTCAGTAAGACTGAATCCTTTAAACTGCGGGTGTACGTGGAGGGAGGAGGAAGCATGTGCTGGGCACTGGAGCAAGCTGTTAAAGTTTTCTCAGTAATCATTTTTTCTGTTAAACTGACTACCAACGTTTTTTCTGATGCAGTTAAGAGTAGCTACAAAGTTAATAAAAGGGTTATTAACGTAATACATTGTTACGAACTGTTCTTCATGCTGAGCAGGAGAAAAGCTGCGCATTGTGCCAAAAATGCCCAATTCCTTAAGGTTTTCTGAAAACTGGTGCTTGTTAGAAATTGTTGCAGTTGTTCAGAAAGTCTGTACTGAGGGTTTTTCAAAAAAGAAAACGGGAAAAAAATCCTGCCATGAAACTCTTTTAAAAAATTAAATGTCTTGAAGCAAGCTGAAATAAGGGCTTATTCTTGTTCAGTGCTGTCTAACAAACCTTTAATCTACAGCTGTGTGTTTTCTTGGTAGTAAGGTGTGAATCAAAAAACATGAGGAAAAATGGGACAGAAATAGAGAATTGGTTCTTTAAATGGAAAAGCTGAAATAGGAATAGACTAATTCTGTTTCAAAACTTCCAGCAGACTATTTAGATGCAACTATGAGATTTCTGAGGGCAAAAGACTTGTATGTCAGAAGGTTCTTTTACAACAATGTAGACATAGCTAATCTTAAAAAAATACTAATAAAACCCCAAATCATTAATACGTTAATTTAAAAGTTTGTTTTGCAACGCTTAAAAAAAAATTCCACTTGCAACCTGACTTAAGAGTTCAGAATTAGACTCTTATAACTTAATTTCTTTTGGATGGTCCCTAGCACTGTGACTGTTAATCTTGGGAGTTGCAGGTGCAGTAAAAATGTGCTGGAATTCACAGAACCATGGAATGGTTTGGGCTGGAAGAGACCTCAAAGATCATCTAGTTCCAACCCCCTGCCATGGGCAGGGACATCTTCCACTAGGCCAGGTTGCTCCAAGCCCTGTCCAACCTGGCCCTGAACACTGCACCAGGGATGGGGCAGCCACATCTTACCTGGGCAACCTGTGCCAGTGCCTCAGCGCCCTTGTAAGCAAACAAATTAATGAAGAGATTATTTTGAAAAGTTTTATTAAATGCTGATTTCATCTGTTTTTTAGGGTTCAGACCACTCTCCGTTAGCAAAGTGCTTTACATGTGGCTGAAATGTTTTCTATATGATGTCATTGTCGGTTTCTAGTGGTTCTATGCAAGTCCTTCTTCTCCCCATATAATTACTATTTTAACCACAGGTGGCTTTCCAGTTTAGAAGCAGACAGGATATTGACAGACGAGCCTTTGTTTCTGTATTACAGCACTGTTAGGGCTGTAACTGATAGTTTTAAATGCTTCAGATTGGACAAATCTGGTGGTAGCTTTTAGATGGGGGCAGTAGATTTGTTTTGAATCCTGCTAACATCAGGCATAGCTTCAGGTGTTGGTACAGAAAGTTTCAAAGTAGCCAAGAGCTGGACTGAATCCCCTTTTACATTGGCGAAAGTATAGTAGCTCTTAGGCTTTTCCAATCACTGGCTTCGGGACACTCCAGACCCTGTGTTGGGGGATACCTGGCTACAAGGATGACACGGTAATCTTTAAAAGATACCAGTAAAGGAGATTAAGTAAAGAGAAATTTCACACTGTAGCTTGAATCAGTTCTCTACTATTCTGTAGCCTTTCAAAAAGATTCAGTGCCACTGAGAAAATCTGAAGCTCGATTACAGTCAAGTCAACTTTTTAAGACTATATGGAAAAATAATAGCATCAGTCATACTTTTTGTTTTGAATACATATACCTACAATGCTCGGAATATCTTAACTGATAAAAACTGTAATAACAACTACTGTTAGAAAACA
This sequence comes from Nestor notabilis, assembly GCF_000696875.1. Lineage (NCBI taxonomy): Eukaryota > Metazoa > Chordata > Aves > Psittaciformes > Psittacidae > Nestor > Nestor notabilis. Next base: position 10,639 of record NW_009917811.1, on the reverse strand, counting down.
TGAAGTATTTATCACCTCACACTTACCATAACTATGTGCATTTAATAGCATGTCCCAGAGTGGGAAACAGCTTTCACCTGATACATTTATGTGTTAAGTCAAAAGAAAAATTAAGAATCAAAGGCACAATCACGATTTCTTGGGTTTCAATAACATACATAATATCTCAGATTAAGAAAGCGTAATGCAAGAGTAACAACCTATGCAAACATCAAGTGTATAGTCACATGCTAAGAGCATTTTAAGGCATAAATGACCAGATAAATGTTAAACTGTATTTTGTGATGCTTTTCCTTCTGCTTCCACTCACACATAGTTTTGTTCTAACCTCCTTGACATATTGACTTACTTCGTTTGTTCATGGATATTTCAGAGCACTTTGCACAAGGCACTTTGATCACAGCATGTTACTAGCTAGATCATCCTCTCTAAGTACCAGACTCTGTTCTGAGGGGGCTTCACAATAGCTACAGCTCTGATTAATTCTTGTTCAGGATACTGCTGGTTTCCTCAGAGGGCCATATACATCTCCCTCACTTGGGAACAAGTCAACAAATACCGTGGAAGGGCCTGAGCACTCTGGCAGATGACAAAGGTGTCAGGATTGTTTACATCATCTACCAAGCTGTCATATACCTTAATGGCATCCCCCTCCACTGCTGGTGGCATAATATAAGATGAGTTGCCTTTAGTGTATAAGCCTGTTAATACCTCAGCCTCAAACACATACATTTTAGAGTCTGTTTTCCATGTGTTTTTATCCTCGATTAGACTTTTCGGGTTCCTTTTAAAGTAGATGCCAGCTCCACATTTTTGTTCTGGAAAAAGAAAGAAATATTTTTAGAAGGGAAAAAAAAAAAAAAGCCTTTAACAATTGGTTCTTGTGGGGTGGTTGCACTAAGAGACTGCTTCTTGATTCAGTATTATGTTTTATTACATTCATGTTACTGCTGAATGTGTGCCATCCTCTTACAAGTAAATCTGCATTAAGTGGCTCTAATGCTAGCACTGGCCTCCCACTGGAATCACGAGCAGTGACAGCTGATGGCCGTTCTGATTTAACTGCTGCTCCAGTGATGACCATTCAGCTTTAACTGTTAATCCAGTGATAGAAACATCGAGGTATAATGTATTTATATAAACACTTCAGCCAGCAGGTACTAAGGGCTCTGATAAGGCAGCAAGATTTTAATAACAAACTACAAAATAAAAGCTTTGAGATTTATAAGAACGCTGTATGAAAATGCTATTTGTGTATGGCCTGGAAAACTGCAAATAAATTAAATGAGACCATCATCCTATTTATTACTTTGAAAGGGTGAAAATGTGCCACATATACTGCAGAGACAAGGAAAGGCAAACCTCCCTTTTTGGAACAGTTTACTGTCTGAAATCCCAGTTCTGCATTTGACCAGCAAAATTTCACACCCTTCCCCTATTGCAGGATGAAGCACTAACTGCTTATCCTTTCCATTTCTGAAAACATCTGTCTACTACACCACAACTTTCTTCCTAAGCATAACCTAGTTCGAATGGCAGTCTGCTCAGTCAGATTCTGACTGCACCTGATCTGAGCAGGGGGTTAACCTAGATGACCCTTAGAAGTACCTTCCAGCCTTAATTACTCTGTGATTCCTTTGAACATGTTTTAAAACATCAAGCTGCAGCAAGTAAATAAAGACGCTGACTTCTGACTTTTTTTAAAGAGTGACACAATAAAAGAAAACATGGACATGGCATTATGTGTGTGTATGTTAACAATTCTGTCAGCAGTGTCTGGGCTAGGCTAGAATCCAGCCTTGTCCTCCCAGAGCCATACTGACTACCAGGAAGGACACCAGGAAAATCTTACCACAGATAAAAAATTAAGCTCATACAACTCTAAATACAGGTAAGAAACAGTTCTTGTTTAGGAATGCTTTTTTTATTATTTTAATCCAACTTTTTAGTAATCAGTCACTAAGTTCATTTTGATTAAAGATGCCAAAGCAAATTATTACCTGTTGGTGGAGAATACATCCTGTGAAACCCAGTCTGGCACACCAAGTCACAGAACTGCACCGGAACACGCTGGTACAACTTGTGTGTTGTTTTGTAGGTATATTGGTTTTCTTCTACTTTTTTTTTCATTTGTTGGAATGCAGCAGATAAAAGAGGATTATGTATCTTTTCAATCTGTGACATAAATAATAGTGTAGTATAAGCAGACAGACACCAATACCCATGAAATTCATGAGTGCTTTTGGTCAGGCTATGTTCTATAGTGGCAGAACTTTAGATTTAGCTTAAAGGCACTGACCACAGAGCAGATCAGGTATTTGAAGTGTGCAGCTGATCCACAGAAAAAGAACCACATCGCTATTCCATGTCTCTCAGAAACATGGTTACACAAGAAGAAAACAGACATGCTGCATTAGTGTCCTGGAATATTGTGCTCATTCTAACATACCAATCTCATCTTTCTCTAGAGTCCTACAAGGGAACATTTGAATATACAGTACAGTTAAAAAGACTTCTCAGAATTTAACCACAATTTTGGAGTTGCATTATGCTTTAAAATACTTTTTATTAGCAGTAAAGACTACATTTGTTTTAAGGATTAGGCTGATTTGATCTTAACTTTTAAAAGCAATATATTGAAATAGTTCACTTGAGTTTTTTAAGCATGTTTAGTTCAAACATATCAGCTGAGATTTATTTTTTTCCATTATTACCCTCATTACCTTGAGAACACAAAGCCCAGCTTTTTCAAACTCTTTCTCTCTCTCTTTAAACTCCTGAAGGTGTGATTCTATCAGTGAAATCTGGATGCATTCAGTAGTATTTGTCTTGTGAAGGTGTCCTTCTTCTTGGCCTAGTTACAAATAAGGGAGTAAAATTTTCATCGATCATAATATCTGAGGTACAGGCAAGGAAGAAGGATCCAATACTTTAGTTTCACAGTTTAGTTAAAAACAAAGAATGTTAAATATTCTCTGAAGTAATGCCACAGGCTAATATTGAGAGGGACTGATACATATGTATATTTTAATTTATTCTTTCTTTTTTTTCTTTCTTCCTGTATTTATTAAAGAAACCAGAAAGAGAGTGAACAAAAAAAACCAAAAACAACCAACAAACCAAAACTGAAAACAATTGATCTTCTCCATTACATCTCTCCACAGCTCAACTTTTACATAATGGTATCTATATTGAATGACTATACAAAGATGGGGAAAAACTGATCGCTCAGTAGCTTTCTGTAATGCACTACTTCTATCAACTTAATCATAGAATGATAGAACGGTTTGGGTTGGAAAGATCCAACCCAAGACCTTAAGATCACCTCGTTCCAACCCTCCTGCCATGGCCAGGGACATCACACACTAAACCATGTACCCAAGACTCCATCCAGCCTAGCCTGGAACACTGCCAGGGATGGAGCATTCACAACTTCCTTGGGCAACCTGTTCCAGTTCACAGCAAAGAACTTCATTAGATCTAACCTGAACTTCCCCTGTTACAGTTTAAACCCATTCCCCCTTGTCCTATCACTACAGTCCTTGATGAAGAGTGCCTCTCCTGCATCTTTGTAGGCCCCCTTCAGATACTGGAAGGCTGCCATGAGGTCTCCACACAGCCTTCTCTTCTCTAGGCTGAACAGCTCCAACTTTCTCAGCCTGTCTTTATATGGCTCAAGCCCCCTTATCATCCTCAAGGAAAGACAAGGACTCTGCAGAACAAGGCCAAGGTGGGTCCTGCAGCAGGTGTTAAGCTGCAGCTAGCAAAACAGCTCAGCAAAGGTATGTGTTTATCAAGTGCAAGTTTTGTCAGTCTCCAGTGGCCAAGCTGTAAAGTGATGCTGTCCTGGAGGAAGCCAGTTACAGCTGGGTCTACAATGATGGCCAGGCCGTCTATAAGCTGTGCCCAACTGGGAATACTTCCAAGAGGGTAACCAAAGATAACAAATGGTCTTTCAGGGGCTCAGAGATCAAAGTACAGTAATATCAGTAATTAAAGGTATGCTCAGTATGTATGTGAACTGAATAGTCTCCACTCTCAGCAATACACAGATAGATGTTGCTTCATACTTGACTTCATTTAGGCACTTACTTTACTTACTTCATTAGTCACTTATTTAGTTTACGTACTCATTAAGTACAGCAGTTCCTTTTGTTTGGCTGTAGTCTCCTCTTGCATACGAAGCAGTAATTTTTCAGTTGCGAGCACCGCACCAATCACAGCGTCAGGAGGGCCACAAAATTCCAGTCTTGCTTTTCCACCTTTCACCACTTCTGATACACATACACTAGAAAGCTGCTCTTGAGATAGATCCACAAACTCCTTTCTACCAAGGCTAAAAATGTAGTTGTTTTCAATAACAGCATGGTGACTTCCCTCAATTTGTATCATGCTTTGGAGCCACGATTCTGCTGCTTCCAATGCCATAGGTGTGTTCCCTTTAAGTTCAATAGCAGGCTCACTATTTGCAGCTTTTTTTACACTTCGACTGCCTGACTCTGTATCTGAAAGAAAATTATTTTCTTTTTAGAAGTGCACTTGAAGAGTGAAGAGCTTTCTAGTGCTGTCACAATTTCTTATGTGTAATCCAAGATGTAGATTGCAAGAAACACACTGCTCATCTGGTATGTTCAAAACAAAAAAGAGTTTACATACCAGGAGGTAAGGTTTCCAGGACAAAAAAGAAGAACAAAAACCCACAAAACCAAACCAAAACACACATGCAAAATTTATTTGCCTTCCACTATATACTTCCAACAGGTTAAGCACAATGATTTTTATGTTTAAAATCTTATAAGGGAGTGCCCAGTTCCATTCCTATCAATGTAAAAATGCAAAGCACTCACATATTTTTGCCTCCTCCTTCCCCCAAGAAACATGCAAACACTGAGTTCTTTCTAAAGGAATGTGATTTCAGATTCTCAAATCTGGAATGCTTATTTACTTGAAATGCCCCTTCTGCCCATTACTTACTCAAATGATCACTTCTCTTGTAATACTGACTTTTTCCCAGTGTGTGTGTTACCAAATCAAATTTTCTCTGGAAAACCTTGGAAGAAAAACATTCAGGCACAGTTTGAAATCTCTGTTGTCAAATACACAATTTGTCTTTTCAAAACTCTGATAGATAAGCAGTTTACAGCTGCTTCCTCTTCCCCCCAGTTCTGAAATTATTAACAGTGGACGTTTGTCAGCTTTTCCCCAAATTTTATTCCTGACGATACCAAAAGCATTCCTGTTCTTCTACATCTCCTAAGGTAAGACGCCCCTTGTACACTGAATAGCAGCTTTAACAACTGCTTGTTGTTGTGGGATATCTGGGACTCACGGAACCACACCAGAAAAAGATGTTCGTTACTTGCAGTTTAATGCTGACAAACCCCTACTCAGTTTTAAAACTCAAACTATTCCCCTACCTTTACCTCAAAAGTCCTCTTCATGGTCACACATGGAAAGCATCTGAGAAGTGCTGCTCTGGCAGGCAGTGGATTTGGCATCTGGCAAATTGCCTTTCCTTTTTTCAGCAAAAAGTTTCTGATGTGCCCTGATTATCAAGGGATTGAGCACATAGCTGCCATACAGCTTCCTTTAGAGTTTATGGAACAGTTACAGAACATGAATCTGATCTTGGAATCACGCAATCATAGAATGGTTTGCATTGGAAGAGACCTTAAAGATCATCTAGTTCCGACTGCCCTCCACCTAGTTCTTGCACCAGCTGAAACAATGGATGGTTGAAGTTAAATGGGGAAAAAAGCAAACTGTACTTTTATAGCTATCTAAAATAGCTATGTATTAATCACATCAGCTAAATATTCAAGGTGGAAAATGGCTCACTGCAGTTAAAATTACCCACTGTCTGTTTGCAACCCTTGTATCACACTAGGTCATAAAACATGTTGATAGTGTTTTGCCCTAGGAGCGTTATATGAAAGAAAATAATAAAATGGTTAAAGAAATTTCCCAAGGAGGAATAAGTTCATTCTTTAATGAGTTAAGAGTAGACTCTTTCTTATAAATTTTCTGGCAGTCATGAGAATTTCAGAGCTCCCTTCCCTTCTAATCAAGGCACAGAGTGATGACTTCTGGTTTAGTGAAGATAAATAAAGATCTGTAAAGATCAGTAATACCTGTTAGTGAGACAAATAGTTTCATAAAGGGACCTGCTGCTCACAAACATTGTAAATAGTACAGAATTCAGATTTTCTTAAACAGTAGTCATCTATGATAATATTTTTACAGTTTTGGGTTTTCATTTTTAGTAGTTAACAACATATTTGTTACCTGATAGTTATCGTTGTCATCTGGGTAAAGGACAAACTGCACATCTATCTTCTTCTCAGGCTGTGCCCTGGCAAAATTTAAAACCTCTTCAATCATGATCTGTGCCACCTCATCAATAGGCAGCATTGACGAGCAAATGCCAGTTGCTGGAAAAGAAACTGAGGGAGATTGGCAGTCCTGAACGTAATACAGGCATCTGGTCACTGCATCTTTTAATTCCTGCATGAAAAGCAAATGGTTTAGTCCCCACATCACTCAAGATGAAAATGAATTAAAAACCAATTGAACCGATTATCACCTCACACAGAAGCACTGGGTGGTGGTATTGTGGCCATACAATGTGCAGCACAAACTCACAGGGTAGATTATAACCTTTTGTTCTTAAGATTTTATAAGACAAAAGATCTTTAAGATGAGACTTCAGTTCATCCTGAAGAGCTGAACCTGCTTTTTGCAGCAGTGTTCTTGCAACTGGAGAGTAGGGCTCGCCATTCACAGATACAGAATTAACAACAGCTGTAGTCTGGAAAAAAAAAGCAAAGTTTCATACCTCAAGTTTGCAATTTGCAAGCTTTGCTACTACAGAGAGCACTCTTTCTAGGAACAATTCATTTTAAAAAAGCCTGGCTGCAGCACATCAGCTGTTTGAAAGATTCTCTACTGCTTATTACTAAGGTCAGTGCTGGAATACATCAAAGTACGCACATTCTGGTGGCAGTAAATGCCTACATTCTTTTCAGAAGCCAACAGCATGCACAAGACCCATTCCAGTCATCTGAGTGTGTTCAACAGAATTATTACTTCAGCTATGGAAGTGACCCATATATGCCTCACCAAATGCAATTCTGCAGCCAATTATCAACAAGCAGGAGAGAACTATGGCTGTGGCTGTTATTCCAGCCCTTGCTGATGCTCCCCATGTTAGTCACCAGACTAGCAGGGTCAGTGCAGACAGGGGAACTCCAAAGCTATGGTTGCTTCAAATGCCAGTGGAAAGACCAGATTCCTACAGGTCTTCTATATTTTAAATTAAATATGTAAAATGCAAAAAACTTGTTTTCAGAATGCTGATAACAGCAGTGGTTGTTCTAACTTTTAATTGGTGAAGATTACCTAAAGTTACAAGACTTTGGAGCATATTTTCATCCTAGTCTTGAAGGCATGTGGTATTTTTCAGTGCTGTATAATTGGTTAATAAAATTCCCCACAGTGTCAACTTTGAAATCGTTTGCTCTCACATCAACAAAAATAACTTTCTTTAAAATAAAAGTTCTTTAAAATAAAAGTTACGATTTGCCTTTAGCAAATACTGTATCTTTTAAGAAATGGCTAAATGCCATCCCTGTGATGTAGCTTCCAGTCTAAGAGCTCTGTCAGATTACTGTGACTAAGCTCATATATTTTGCGTCAGATTTTCTAGCTAAAAAATTAAACAAACCGATCTAAATGATGCACTGTTTAAAGGTAAGGTGCACATCATCTGTATAAGTTATTTTCAGCTGTTGCAGTGTTTGCTGAGTAACTCCAGTAGTGGCATCTGTGAGAACATAAATTACAGGAAAAAAAGCAAGGCAAAAAATAAGAGTAGACTTTTAAGGAATGCATGATAAAATGTGAACTCCCATGACGTTATAATAAGATAAACATTAGCATAGGGGTAAGTTATTATTAATTATCCAATCTTTAGCTGCTTTCTGTTACACTATAACAGCATGCGTACAAAAACGAAATAAAAATGTTCTGATTTTTAATAGCCAGTTAGAAACAAACAAACAAACAACCCACAAAAAAACAGCAAACAAAACCAACAACTCCTTGCCGCTATAATTTATTTGTAAATTCTCATCAGGCTGAGAAGATAACTACTTAGTGGATCAATATATGTTCTGAACTCTTGGGCTCCAAATCCTACGAAGACTGGGAGGCAACTCCTTGTTCAGCATATCACAGGACAGACTTACCTTCTGCTCTTCAAGGAATCCTCTTACGATGGTCAAGCGAACACCTCCATGCTTGATGCAAGTTGAAAGCTGGCTTGATGAAGCTGAAAGAGTTTCCTGAAGTGAACTGGTATCACCCAGAAACTTTTCACAGGCCTTCTTAATTTCTGCAACTGCAGGCTCATAAGGGTTTACCAGGTGAATTTCCCTGAGACAGCTTGGTGGACTTGTCTCAATAAATTCCTTTATAGCCTTTACAATCACTTGAGCACACAAATCGAGCGGGAACTGAAAAATACCTGAACTCACTGCTGGGATAGCCACAGACTTTATATCATTTTTTTGCATACTAACGTACTTCAGGACATTCAAAATAGCTTCTTGAAGTAGGTCACAACATCTTTCCTTTTCAGAAACAACCCACAATGGACCAACTGCATGAATAATTTTTTTACAAGGGAGCTTCCCTCCACCCGTCACTGCTATTTTGCCAGCTGTCAGTTTTCCATGCTTTTGAATATAATGATTGCTTTCTGCTTGTATTTCTGGCCCTCCAGCATTCACAAAGGCTAAAGCAAGGCCTCCTGAATGATCAAGAAATTGATTGGCTGAATTCACCAAAGCATCAGCCTTGTGTCTTGTGAGATCATCCTTACAAACACAAATGTCAATCCCCTGCTTCATTTTTTTTCTGTATACTTCAACCGTGCATTTTGTTCCTTTGAAGGTCAATGTACAAGCAAACTTTTCATGAACAAGTTTACTTAGACAGTCCTCTCTTTTCTTAAGAGCTTCATAGGCATCTTCATTGATGGGAATCATCAAGCTGTCCTCATCCACTACCATGCTTGGCCCTAGGATACAGAATAATATAAAGTATAACCCAAGATACTACTGTCAAAACATTGTTTTTTATATAGAAGTGTGGTTTATAGCTCTCAATTGTATCTCACTACCTAACAGATTTTTGGCACACTGATCTCTCTGCATTTTTCACCAGCTTAGAAAGCCCAACTAAGCACAGAAAGGCACTAAAAGATTACAACAGTATCACTGAGCCTGTGGTGACTTGAGGATTAGGATTTGCCTAACTGTTTACCTGAGGAGGAAACCTGGTTAAGATGAATCTCCTCCTGCTGCTTGTTCTCTCTCTCTCACTTGCCTACTGTTTGTTCTCTCCTGACTGAAGCCTCCTTCTGCCCTCTCCAGGGCATTTTATTTTAGCATTTTGTTACTGATTTCCAGCAATGTCCATGGGTGAGTTCCCTAGGCCTTTGCAGAGTCATTAACTCACAGCTACACTGGCTGAGGAACACTTGCCAATACGTTCATTTAATGATGGCATGGAGACCTTATGCTGAGCTTTGTCTAATTCTGTGTCTCTTTTTTGGTCTGCACTTAAATCTCACAAGCAAGTGGGGTTTTTTGGGGGTTTTTGGTTTTGTTTGTTGGTTTTTTGTTTGTTTGGGTTTTTTTTAATGGAATTTATGAATTCAGAAGGGGTTTTTAAACCACTATTTTTAGGGAACAAAAATAACGGTAAAGAGCAGAGAGGTTTTTACATTGTCACTATGGCTATACAGCCCTCTCCTGGCAGATGTCAGCAGTACAGCATACAGTAGTTATGTTAATTACTGTAAATGAATTTGTATGAGTTTAATCAAACTTTCCTCTGGGGTATGCTACCTGATTGTAAAGAGTTTAACGTTTTGCACTTATATACACACTGATTCATCAAAACGCTTCTGAGCTCTTATTTTTAAAAGAGAAATGCAAGCAAATCCTGTTGAAGCAATGAATAATAATGTTGAATCATAACTGTGTCTAATTCATACATTTCAGGTTGCTTTTGGCTATTTCACATCAATCAATATTTTCCAGTTTGCTGGCTGTGGCTAGCAATTTTCAACTTAAATACAGGAACACACTTCGCAGATGGCTAAATGAGAGGCTTACCTAA
>NW_009917811.1:0-397 GCF_000696875.1 Nestor notabilis | reverse complement strand
AAGTAAATGGTTGCTGCCGGACCACTGCATTCCCACGGGAGCCGTTCTGTTGCAAGCAAAACCGACAGCACCACCTTTCCAAAACTAAGTACGAAGCGTTCTGACATTTACAGTGCTATTCGGGGCTGAAACAGTGGTGGCTGGACCCCTGTGCGTGAGGTTATCCCCAGCTTACGACAGCTCCGGCTCACCTGTGGGTGGTGAGCAGCCGGGAAATTTTGCTTCTTCCCGAGAGCCAGGCCAGAAAAGAACGCTTTCTTTGGGTTTTTCCGTTTGGTTGTTGGTTTATTCCCCTGGGCCTGAAGCCCAGCGGCAGAGCTGTGCGGGAAGCCCCGGCCTGGCCCGTCGCACAGGGGCAACTCCAGCCCAGACCCCCAGACCCCCGAGGGAGCTGCCT
>NW_009917810.1:42634-54951 GCF_000696875.1 Nestor notabilis | reverse complement strand
GAGGCGGCGGGGAGGGGTCGCCGATGGTTATTACCGTCATCGCAAGTCCTGCCTCTGCCCAGCGTTCTCTTCACATCCCCCTTTCAGTCCCTAATGGGCTCTGTTGTCCTCTTAACCACCTTTTCCTTAGCCTGTTGACACCTTTCTGATTCCAACAAGTCCAGAAGTAACAAGCTTAAGGGAGTTAAGAGCAAGCAAAGAGCCCAGCCAGGCTGTCCTAAAGTTTTAATAAAGAAAAACAGCCCAAAAAATACAGTCATTCCCTCCTAACTCCCAGGGTTCTGGCCATCTTTCTCCTTTCTGTGTTCCTGGCTTTAAACTGGCCCACAAGCACCACTGGTGATGGCCCTGACCCTTACCTGTTACTGAACAAACAGCCCTAGCCCCCAAACAGACCAAAAAGTGGGCGGAAATAGGTATATGTTGATCTAAACCCAATCTACTTGCCATTTTCTCAACAAGGATGAGAAGATTCCAGCAGCTACAGCTCCCCTTGGAGAGGTCTCCTCTGCCTACTTACCTGCTGCTTATGGACTGGCACTCTGCAGAGGGTTGCTGACCCCGAATATTAACAGAGATTTAATGACACCATCCAGCTAACCTTTCCGATTGTCCTGGGGGCATGCTGGTGGTGTGCCCTTGACAGTTCTCCTCACAGAAACATCTCGCTTGCTCTATAGGAGACAGCAATAACGTCAGTGACGTACTCAGAATGTACAGATCCTGGACCAAGTGTAATTTTACTGACATGCATGAAGTTACATCAGAATTGATTCACCCCAGTAAGTTAAGACTTTCACTCACTGTCTGCATCCTCGTTGCCCTTGAAAAGCATGGGCACTGTCAGCCCACAAGGGCAGATTCATTGCTTGCTCAAACTCAAGCCCCAAAATGTGCTCCCATAGTCCCAAGTTCACCTGGTGCCTTGGGAGGTTGTAAATACTGTGTTGAGGGGCTCAGTACACTGCAGTGGTATGTCCAGACAGGCTAGGCAAAGCCTCCAGCCTGCCACAGGAAGTCAGAGAATGCATTTCCACTGTTCCTGAATACAAGCTGTGAAGAAATAGCCTCTGGATTGGATCTGGAGCTCTTACATCACATAGAGTAGGAATTAGTGACCCAAAGGACCTAAGTTATTTTGGTGGGAACACTCCTGAGAATCACTGATTCTTTCTTTCTTTATTTTTTTTAAGAGGAAGGAGATTGACTTTCCAGAAGCTCTTTTCTTGTTGGTGCTAAGGCAGTGTGCCCTTGGCTTCTTGTGATCATGGGGCATTCAGCAGTAAGCACGCTCTGAGTTTCATTGATACGTTCAAGGGTAGGAGAGAACTTCACTCCTTTCGAGTACCACTCTGCCAAAGATTAAAAGCTTGTGAAGGTGCCAATTATATAACCTGACTGAGCTGCCTTGTCAGTGAAGAGCTTTGCAGGATGCATTCCGGCTTCACAGGATGGAAATTCAGCTTTTATTCAAGTAGTTTGATTCGGTGATTTCACTGCTTAATCCATGTAGCTGCTGTGATCAGTCAGAAGCAGTAACTGAAAGGGAAGTTGCTCAAATTAATTCTACCAGGATTTTACTGTGTTGACGCTCCTGTATCTCTTGGGTAGCATGCCAGAAAGACCATTTCCAGACAAGACTTGATGCACGCTGCACTGGAGACAACATATGCTTACACTGCGTGACAGAGCCCAAAGCTGAGATGTTGGACAGGCCCCAAGTAGGTTCCCACAGTGCAGCAGGCGTGCCAGATCTGGCCTGGAAGTTGCATAGCCACATTCATGCTGAATTAAATCCAGATCAGTAAAACCTGTCTCCTGGCTTATTACTGTGGGCCCTGAACCAAGTCATATACAACCATACTGTTTCCTAACCTAAAATGGCTTGTGTGCAGCTGACTCTGTCACTTCTATGGACTGTATTACACTGCCTTAGATTGCCAGGCCTTTGGGACAGGGACAGTCCTTTACTTACAGGTCTGGGTGATACCTTCCATCTTGTGGTCTCACTCGAACATCAATGCAAAGCGCTCCTGCAGTTTGAGTAACGACAGCTCTTCCTTCTGTAGCAGGAGGACAGAGCAAGGAAATTGCTGCTTTTATAGAAACAGAAAGAGAGGAAAAACCAGCAGCAAAATGTATCTGAAGGAAAACCAGTGCTGATCTTATTAGCCAAGTTGCATACAAGCTTAAAAATGTATCAGTCTAGACCTGGAAATTTATGTTCAAAGCCACGAATTCAGAGTTAATTTATTATGCAGTAGATTTCCGGCTCCACTGAGCTTAATGGGATTTGTTATTCTGTTAAATGAGCTTTTCCCTCAGAGCACCTTGTTTCATTAGACCATTTAACAGAGCTTTGGGTGAATAAGGTGTGTAAACACAACACAGCCACACCAGCTGGACCTTTGTTTTGCACACTGAAGTGCTAATTCTTTTTACGGGCTGTTAGTGCACGTGCACTGCACACCATGCATGAGCGTATGCGTGTACTATGGTCATGGAGGCCAGGGGAGGTGGTGGGATTTCTCTTTCCTGAAAGCCAAAAAGAAACTGCAGGGAATTCCACAGATCCCTCAGAGAAGGCTTTGACTTGCTAATGGTCTCCAGTACATTTAGAGTTCAAAATTGGAACTATCTTCCTTGCACTAAGAGAGTTGACAACAGGTTCTTTGAGAGCCAACTAGCACTTTGGGACTTGACAGATGTATACAGAACTATCTGTAATTAATAACACTTAGCTTTGTAGCAAGACTATGTGGACCTGACAAAATCAAGGCCCCAAGACTCCCTCTGTTTCCTGTAAAGTGTCTGAAACCTGAGTGTCAACAGAAGAAGAAAACACAAGGAAGGCAAAAGATCAAGCTCCATTTCCAGCAAGTGAAACCACAGCATCGAAGCAGCACGTGACCCTGGAAACAAACTCAGGGGTGAACCCAAGCCCTGCTTTTTCATTCAGCGCCTGAATAAAACTCCTGTTCTGATGGTCCCACCCCAGAGGGCCCAAATTACACACTGGTCTTCTCAGTGTCTGTCTTTCTGATAAGAAAAGAGATCCTTCCAGGGCTAATAAGAATGTTAATTTTTCTATCTACTTTAATTTTTAAAAATGAGAGTTCTTTGCCATTCTGACCAGCAAGTTGAGGGTAAATGCTATAACCCTTAGTCAAGCAATGCACCCATTAAGGAAACATTTTGCACCTTTTTTGCTACAATCTTATACTGCACAACTGACTGACCTCCACATTCCCACTGTTTAAAGTCATTTAATTTTCAGATACAATATTATGATGTATCCCAAGGAAAACTTAAAAGCAATTTCAGCAGCTATTAGGTATTGTCAGTGAAGCTCCATTTATGGTGAAGAACAGAATAAACCCCACAAAAATGTCAAGGCAAACAAGAAAGTCAATGTCTCAATTCCTGACAGTAACAACAAATCTAGTGTGAAACGGCATGAGTTCTCCCTGGATATCCATTTTGTAACTTGTATAGAATAGACATCTTATTGAAAATAAAATTAATGTACAGAACAAGGACTAAACAAATTAATAAAAGCTGTGGGATTTGAAAAAAAATGGTTTCTTTCTCTGTCGCTTTCATTTGTGTGTGTATTCATGACTGGGTGTAAATCTAAATACATTCCCAAGCCTGAGGGCAATGTTGATTCAGAAAGGCAGAACACAAATTAAAGAGTCAATGACCTGTTGAAATAAATGACAAAACTCTCTTGACTTCAGCAGAGACAGAATTTCGCCCCAGATGTTTGGGCCAAACATATCAACAACTAGAAGGCAATAAATTTGACCTCTGAAATCCAGTGAATAGAAGGAGGAAAATGGTCTCTGGATTGTCCATCTGTTCTGTAAGATTTTCCTGAGAATGTATCAGACAATGCTTAAACTTGCTTTCCTACCCCCACCTTGTCACAAATCTGGTGACACCTCTTTCTCCACTACCTCAGGGGTGGTTTAGGCTCTTTAAGCAGACGTGTCGATCTCGAGCTAGGTGGAGTAATTACATAGCTTCATGTGAGATAGGCCAGATCAGAATTTACCTTCAAGATGTGACAAATGACCTCATGCTTACTTTGTGTTAAGAGCACGCAGAATAGCTCATGTGGTATACGCATCCATCCATGGCACCGTGTACTGCTTACTCACTTCCATGTGGAGACAAGCCTATACTGGTTACCATGACCCCACCCCTGAATTTTTTCATCTTCTCACACTTATCCTTGCACTTACCTTCTCTATATCCTGAGAGATAAAGAAGAACCATAGTCTCACATTTCCAGATGCAGGCACTGAAAAAAAGGGAGACCATAATTCAACCTCTTGAATGTATTAAAACTGGTTTCAGAGCCTGAGTTACAGAGAACATAAATGTCATGAAGTATGCAATGAAGCCTGCCAAGATATCTGTTGATCTCCCTTGGTGGCCCACCAACGCCTGCATGACAATAGTGTCCTTGCAATTTATGTCACTATAGCTGGACCATGCACTGAAAAGCAATCTGGATGTCATCATCAGCTCCTTCAGAGACCAAGAAGCCTGGACAATTTCACTGATGTTGCCTGTGTGTATTGTTAAAAGACCTTGTCTGGAAGATGTCCTCAGAGGTCCCAGGCACTGCCCTGACTCCCAGGATTTGACTACTCTAAGCAACCTAAGCACAGACTGACTGGGGTGGGAAGCTGCATGGCTGCACAGGGACAGCCATTCTCTTGAACCCAGCTATGGGTTCCTGAAGCATCCTGTGAGGATGGTGACGGCATGGCGTCCGCTCCCCAGAGACCCTAGATAGTGCCCTTGCATTTCTAGAAAGTTTGCACCCACTGCTGGTGGTGCAGTGGTCCCCAGGCAAGCTTGTCTACTGCACCCAGACCCTGGGGCTGGCTGACTGCATTGGGGAAAATGAGGTGCAGCAGGACAGGCACTGGTTCCAGCAGGCTGCCTGATCCTACAAATGAACCTTCTTTCTATTGGCAGGAGCCCAGCTCTTCTCTCTCCTTGTTATGGTGATACAAAGCAGCACTAATACCCATCAGGCACCAAACAGGTGGGATTTAACACCATCATTATAATAACAACAACAGTCTTTGAGCAGAGTGGAAGTCACAGCAGAACAAAGCGCCAGTTTAAGGTGGAATGATGCATGCTTGGGACAACTCCTACTGCTCTCCTTTTTGTGGTATTTATGTTTCATTACCTAGTGGTTCAGAGTGCCTCTGGGAGTAAATCCCTCCTGGGTGAGTCCCAAGGTCACTTCCATAGCTGCAGCTTGGAGAAACGCACTGAAGCCTGGGCAGCTGATAATCTTTTGCCTTGCTTATGCCAATCCTTTCTTTTCTTGGACGAACTTATCCTGGAGCTAGCTAGACTGTAGGCCCCTGTTAAATAATGATGATTATGTTCTTTTTGCTCACTGCTGACAAAGAATTATAGCCCCTCATTTAGAGCTCATTTCAAAACCATGAGATTCTGTAATTGAAAGTGGCTGAAGCTAATTTGATAACCCAGTTCTGAACACAGCCGACTACTTTCCCTTTGTCCTTTCAGCAGTAATGGCCTTGTCAGGAAAGTCTTCTGTGCTACTTTTAAGAGAGCAATTATGATGGAGGTTGAAAACTATTGTTCTGTGACAGGCTGCAATTTCAGCATTGCCTTCAAGTTCCCAGCAAGGCCAGGGGCATGGCAGTAGGTTCAAATGCCCTCCAGCCACAGCTGCCCTCTGGAACACATGCCCAGTGCTCATTCTCTTGGGCCACTGACTATTGCACTTGCCAAGGTGCAGAGCTCTGACCAGGAGAGCATCTGACACTTCCCCAGTTGATGAGAATATTTGTTTACCCCACAGCCACTTGTGGACAGACTAAAGCAGGGACACATGCCCACTGGCTGCTGACTGCACCGGCAAAATACCTTCAGTTAGGAACACAAGCCAGCATGATTCCCTGGCAATCCTTCCTGCCCTCAGAGAGGTCAAAGCAGCCTTAACAGGCAATACAACAAAAGATGGAAGATAAAGCCCAAATGTAATGTCTGCCTAGTGCTCTATCTGCCGAACTGCTGTCTCTGCTTTGCTCTTGTGATTAACAGCCCTCATTCCTGAACACATTTACCTCGCTACAAGCAGCAGTGCAAGAAGCCCCTTTTACCTCCGATTCCTGTCTGTCTCCTGTTCACATCTGCATCTCCAAGGGCAGTGGGTTCAGAAGATGAGAGTAGCTTTCCTTAAATCTCCTCTGCAGGGATGACTGAGGGAAACCTGCCCATTGCAAGATGCTTATCTTTGGTATCTAAGTAAATATTTCTTGGTGTACTGTGGATTCTGGGCCTTCCCCCCTGGCAAACGAAGGAAATGTAAATAACACAGCAAACATTTCTCTAGCCATAGCCTAGAGCTGTGCTCAGAACTGCTCTGGCTGTTGTAGTAATTAGCATAAGCAAATTGCTAAATTGTGTGCTGTGATAAAATGATGGATTACAGCATGGAAGAAATCATTAACACATTGATTAGCAGCACATGCCTTCAAAGTCACTATCTAAGCAAATTCTGAGGATTGTGGGAGCTTTGTAAATGTTACAAGCGCTGCCTTCCATAAGCAAGAATCAGGAAATGTTAATATATAAATCGACAAAGCAGCAACACCAAATTCTAACTATTAAAGTTGGTTCTCAAATGGTTTCTAATATTTACTGCAGGCTGTTCACGTGGGGCTCCTGTTCTGTGCCTCCCGGTCCTCAGAGGGAAATGGCTGTAACAGTGCCTGCCCAGGGCAGGGTCTGACACTGGGAGCTGCCTCCAGGTTTTCTGGTGCATGTTCCCCTCTTTTTGTATCTCTGTCTCTGCTGCGTGTGTTTTAAGCATTACACAGAAGTGGTTGGTGCAATGGTGTGTTCACACCATGCAATGTATACCTCCTAGCACAGCAAAAAAATCATTTATGTAGAGCATGACAGTACCATTATAGTTATTTTACAGAATAGTTTTGTTTTGAGTATAGTGGGAATTTCATTTTCTTCTCTTTTATTAAAGGAAATGTTTCCCTACACTTACATATTGAAAGGATCTCATGCCCAAAGTCTATGTGGTTCACTGGCAGCATTTGCTGCTAGGTATTCCCTCATGGTGGCTTTAATAATCAAAGCAGCCTGTTATTGCCAGAGCTAATAGAAGTAGCTCTGGCAATAACTTCTTATTCAGCACAAGTACTCAGTAGTTTATAAAATTACTCATTTGAATGGGTTTCCTTTTATTAGGATTAGCAGGCCAATCCCATCCATCCCCTCCACGCCTCTCCCCCTCCCCCCCTTATTTCAAATGAAACACACATAATGAATTTTAATACATCATTGTAACAAAAACGTGTATGTCAATAATGGCTAGCTGCTGTGCAACAGGAATACAGGAACCCTCCCCATAGCTCTGTGTCAGCACATACACCTAATCCCAGAGGATTCCCAAATTCATTATCAGCAGAACGTAAAATCAATACAAGGCTGTGATTTCATTTATTGACTTGGGTACTGCCACAGTAGAGAAGATTATACCTGTAGGTGCTTACTGCCAGAGAGCATGAACACTCACAGCCACTGATGGTGGGGAGGATAAATCCATGTGCAGAGGAGCAAGGTGCAGGGACACCAGAGGCTCTGAGTTGCAGAAACACTCAGCTCAGTCCCTCCCTCCCTTTAACCACACTCAGAAGTCAATTGGTGCAGCTCAGAGAACCACCCCACCTGAAAGAGACGTGGTTATCACAGCTTGGACCTCTGGAGGTCTCTATTCTCCCCAGTGCATCTCCCTGCATCTTCTGGCATTTCCAGCACTTCCCTCCCTATGTATGCAGAATGCTCCTGCACCTTCCTGTGCTTTTTCTTTATTTCTGACACCATTCTGTCTTCTAAAACGTGTTGGTCTCTCCTATCAGGCGTTAGCCCAGTAGGACCAGAGGTTTAGCTATTTTGATTATTTTACAGATTCCACAGCACACAGCCAGGTCATTAAACCTGTTTGTGGGTCCTACAGTGAGCTGGATAGGGAAAGAAAATACCTGAGAAATGTTTGCATTTGTTTTGCCAGAGGTAAATATCAGGGATTCCCTCTGTTTCACTGTCAGATTAAATTATGGACATGGAAACTAGTGACCAGTGAGTTCAGGGCCTGCATCTGTAAATGAAAGAGAGTTTCAGTAAAAGGGTAATTTATTTCACTTAATTAAACCCACTGATTTGCAGTCTGAATCCATTCAGTAAAATGCCTTTTTAATAAATAAAAGAATACCTTTCAAAACTGAAAGATTTGCAGATATGATCTTCAGTTCCTGCTGCAAGGCAGTTCTTGGAAATCAGAGGCAAAGCATTCTCCTCCAAGGAGAGTCCATTTTATTAGTGCCTGGTGGCTTACTGAGCTGCTTGCTGCTTCTCTCCCAAGATCTGGCATCTAATTGGAATGCCTTTTCTTTTTTCTTTTTTACTAATTAGGCAATTTTATACATAGTTCCAAGAGCACCTCTCAGGATAGCATTAATTTTAATAGCATTTTAAAATGACAAATTCAAGATACGCCACTAACAGTGAATATATGTAGTTAATAGATTTTCTTCTTGCTGTACTTGCTTGGCACTACATTTGTCATAGAAGTGTCCTGTTTTGGCACCATTCTCATCCATTCCTCATCCACTGATTTTTATAATCACAACATATCATTCACTAGCAGGATAATTTCTGCATTACCATACAGGCAATGTCACATACTTAACAAACTCTTCATAAACATTTACACCAGGAGCTGTCTGTGTTAAGACATCAAATGTTCTTTTCTGGAGGAGTCTGCAGTTTCACTTACTATTATGGTAAATCATCTCCCAGAAACAGCCTCAGAAATCTCCTGCACAAATTTAAGTGTCATAACTTCCATGAACAGCCTTCACATAACCAGACATAGAAAATTGTCCTGGTTCTTCTTCAGCCATAAGGAATCTGCAGGCTGCAGACAATGCAGCCAGCCCCTCCACTGGATAGCCCCTTTCAGACCAGCCAGACTAACGGTCTAATAGCATGAGTCCCTGTTTTCCTATTTTTAGTAGTATCTTCCCATTTTTGTCTTTCTTCAGGGAGTCTGGACCACTTGACATTGTTTGTGGCTGCAGAATACACGCTGTTTCACAGTGACACAAAGCAGCACAGTACCTTCTAAATTTGTTTTTCATCCTCTTTGAATTCGGAAAGCTGGTTTGTTAAGCCTAGACTTTTGAGTACTTACTCAAATGGAGCTTGCAAATAAAAGCTATGCAAGAGCAGAAATGAAGTTTGCTTCCATTAGTCCCAGAATAACAGACGTTGAAAATCTGAACCCAGGGAGGATAGTTATATTTTCCCAGTTAGATTTGAGTGATTTGAGTATTTGTACACTTTTTTGGTACTTCATGATAGCAGCAGCCACGGACAGCACAAGACTACACTTAAAACTACTTGCTATGCTCTTCAGCACACTGAAACTATTTGGTTGTCTGCTAAACCACAACACTTGTGTTCCTTCTAGAACCATCTAGAATTTGATTAATTGAAGAAGAGGAAACACAACCATTGGTAAGTCCTTTACAGTACAAAGCAATTGCTTCTGTATTTTACTTTGGGTTGTCTCACTGGAGCCTAGTAATAGAGACTACAACTGAAGACCTTATGCTATCCACCCGGGGGCAGGAGTAGATATGAACAAGGATGGAGGCTGCAAAAGGGCTCGTGTTTTCTGGCCTATCTTATCACTGTTGAGAGAACATGGGGCAGTGGCACAGAATGAAGAAGAGAAGAAAAGCTGATTTGGCAGGTCTGGAATAAGCCCTCACGAGGGCCAGCTGAGAGAAGCTGTCCTAGGGATCCTTGGAGAAACCAGAGTGGAGGACCTCATGTATGGAAAGAAAACACCTTTGTAGCTTTCATGAGAGGAGGAAGACAACAACTGGCCTGGATGCAGGAAATGGGAGACAAGCAAAGCAGTAAGGCTCACGCTGGACACAGGTTTCCCCTTCCCGGGCTGTTTGCACCACTTCCCAGCCAGCCCCTGACTGCAGGTAGCTACCAGGAGCCAGTTTACACCTACAGCAGAGAGAAGGATTCCAGGACACAGCTTCCTCCTTAAGCAAAATGCTATAAAATTGTGGTGCATTGAACATTATAGTTGATGAAATACTCGTTCCACTGAAAGCAATGCCAAAACTACCTCTGACTTCAATGGAGCAAGTGTTTTTCCCATCCTACTCTCCCTCTGAGCAGCTCTGTTTCCTGTTCTCACCCATTCTGTTTTTCTGAAGCTGTTCCAAACATTTTCAGAGGAAATTAACTGATTTCATCTCTTCTAGTTTTAACACTTCTGTAATAGAATTGTATTCTTTGTCCTAAAAGGAATCTGACAATATACTTTTCAGGTTTTCCAGCTTGGACAGTTCATTTTTGAAAGAATCAATGAAGGTCATGCTATTTAAAAATGCACAGCCTGAGCAGAGTGCAGAAAAGACCACAGAACTGCTCAGTGTTTCCACAGCGATGCATCTATTTCTTTTTTATCAGCAGATGGTACGGCTGACATCTGCAAAAGCAAAGGGCACAGCTGGGTTACAGCTCAGGTTGTGGAAAGCAACAACATCTACTATGTGTCACCTGTTTGGACTACATAATTCATCCTTCTCTGAGAACAAAGTGCTTCCCCTATGCATAGAAAATGACTGTGTTTCCTATTTATGACAAAAGTGATGCCTCGACCCTTGTGGGGACAGAAGAGCAAGGAAGGACCTGTAGTATTAACAAACAGGTATGATATTCATAACGAAAAGCAAAGCTACCAACCTTCAAGGTGTTTTCTATGTTCTGGAATTGAAACCCAATTGATGGAAAATGCTAACTTAAAAGCAATACAAAAAAGACAGGACCTTTTCCTGTGGGAATGCATTTGTGTCAGTACTACACCATTTGTTAAAGCAATGGTGATCTTTGCATTGAGGATGTTGGATGATGTGGCCTTGGAGTGGCTGGAGCACCGTAGTGGCAGTGAGGGCTGGGGGAAAGGGATGCCCACATGCCTCATGTTCAGGTGGCACCAGCAAAGTGCCCCCCCGCTCTCCCTCCCCAGCTGGCTGCAGCTACTGACAGTCATTTCAAACAGAGGGAAACTGCTTTCAGTCCTGGGAAAAGAGTCAACAAGCAAACCCAAAGAAGGTATACAGGAAGTTTCCAGCCACTCTGCAGAAACTGGTGAATTTTAGATCATGCTAATTGTGTTTTTTCTGGCTTTACTGTCCAGCACTGCTAAAAAGGGCTTTTTATAGCTCTGATGAGATTCAGTCTGTGCCAAGTGCTTCCCAGTCTGGATTCCACCTCAGGTATTCTACTTCTGTGCATTACTTGAATGTACTGACCCAATATACAATATTACAGATAAGGGACATCTATGGAGAAGTATGTTATTGAATGCAGAACAAACAGTTGCTGCTGTCAGATGCTCTAATCTCTGCACCAGTTCTGTGCATTCAGAGCAGCTGATAATTCAATTTGATGTTTCCCTGGAAGCCCGCAGAGGGCATGCACTTTCAGAGGAATAGATGGCATGACTGCAAGAGCACCCCAAAGTTCAGTCCCACCCTCTTATTTGTCCTGTATTAAAGATACTCTGAATGTGTGCTTTCTGTCAGGGACTTTTCTGCACGCTGGTGATAATGTTGCCTTGTTCAGAGGGGTCAGCAAGAACAGTACAGAGCATTTTCCAATTAAATGGTCAGAATTACTTAGCTGAGCCCTTTTATTTAAAAAATAAAAGGGTTGCTTAACATCTCAGCAAAACAAGATCTCTTTGGCTTGATTCAGTCTTGCATCTAAAACCAAAAAGGGCAAGAGTGTGAATGGCATCCTGTCCTTGGAGTGGGAAAAAACCCCAAAAGTGCAGTCACACCTTTCTTAACTCAGATTTTAACTCCTGATGTTATAGCTCAGCACTGAGGTGCTCATGCCCTGAGTTTCCATCTGATGTATGGCATACTCTCAGCACTATAGTGCTTCACAGCTTGATGTGAAACTGTAGGACTGTTCACAGCTTTCCAGAGGGTCCAGAAAATCTTACAACGTACCAGTGAGAGTAGGTATAAGCAATAAGATATAAATAACTCACACTAAGGCACTCCAATCACTGCCTTGTTATCATTTTAGATATAGCTAATATTAGTAACTATCAAAAGGGTAATACTACGCTATTAGACAATTGATCTCTATCCTCTAAATCAGAGAGGCAGTTGATACCCAGCTCGTGGAGGCTACTGATT
>NW_009917810.1:0-42603 GCF_000696875.1 Nestor notabilis | reverse complement strand
AAGGAACCACAAAGCAGGACTTTCATGCACAACTCATGCCTTGGGGATGACCTTGGCCTCTAGAAATTGGGAAGACTCTCCCCATTCTTACTTGTCAAAGCAAGACCTCTGCGATTACAGCATGGAAACCTGGGCTGGGACACCCTGGGTACCCCTCTTGAGGAACCAAGCCATTGGCCTATAATCTCAAAAGAATATGGGATCTTTATTAGAAAGACACTGTAACTACCACAGGGAGTGTCTCAAAACTGAAAGGGAAACACATGAATTTTAGCAGCCCAGTGACTCTCAGGCCAGTGCCGTCTCCAGTGGTACCAGCAGGAAGGGCTCCAGGATTGTGCCCTCTGCAGTTACAGAGTAAGACCCTGAGTTCCCCAGGGACAGATCAGTGGGTGACTGACACTGCAAGGCACATGAGGAACTGCAGAGTAGTCTCTGGCTGTTCTTCCCGTTTTCTCTGTTGGAAAGAGAAACTTTTCCAAAGCAACTAAGACTGCAGTAGATTTACAGGGTAGGGTAAGAGCAGGAAGCAACAAACTGGCTGGCTGGATTAATACTATCATTAAATAATAGCAATATGTATTTCAGAGCCTCATTTTTCAAGGCTTCCAGACCTCTCATTTTCTGCTCTTGATTCACTCTCTCCTTTTAACAAGCCTGTATCTTACCTTGTGCTACCCTGTCTGACGTTCTTGAACACTCCTCTTCCTGCTGGTTAGGGATGAAGAATAATGGACAACTAAGTGTAACTATCCAGTGTGACGCTATCAGATGCAGCATGGATTTAGCAATAAGCATTATGTGCCATCAGCATTCATTCTGTTTGAAAGGCAGTTCCTGCCTTTGAGCACTCCTTGTGTGCACTTCAAGAAGCTTGCGAGCAGGGCTACAGGAAGAAGACATGGGAGACTTCACCTTACATTAACACTTCAGTAGGAGAACAGTTTCCTGCTAGGCACTGGAAGGCTGTTTCATTGAGGGGGACCCCTCTCCCTTGTTCTGAAGACAGGAAGTCACTCCTGCTCAGCTGGGACACAGCAGTTCCTAGGCTGCAGCCACTGCATATTGCAATGTGGAAAGGAGCAGGGCTGGTCAAAAGAACCTTTGGGGACTGCAGCAGGAGCTTTCCTCAACATTGTCCTCACCCAGGCGGGATGCAGAAGTGGGCTCCTGTGTCTGAGGAACGCTGTGAGTTAAAGGCCATTTTTCAGCTGAAATCAGTGCGAGCTGTGACAGTGACTCCTGGCCTCTGCCTCTCCCTAAAGCAGACCCATCCTGAGGACAAAAGTGTGCAGCAGCACACTCAGGTATTTGCCCTCTGGGCAGACTAAACTGGACTTTGAGGTGCCCATCATCCTTCCTCCTCAGGTCCTGGTGAAAGGCTCCTGACTCTGACAGCCACATAAACATAATAAATGCATTTGCTGGAAGAAATTAAACAACAACAGGTGTCCTTCAGAGCCCTCAATGACTGTTAAAGGAATTTACATTTGTGAATAAACAGCAGTAGAAATTATTTGTCTGACAGCTTCTCATTATTAAAATTAAGGCCCCACTTAATCCTGCCCATGTCAGTGGGACCCAAGATGACCTGCTAAGTGCGGTCACAACAGTTAACGTTGCTTAAGGGAATTTTTAAATGGAAGCAGTCTATTTTTAAAAAAATAGAGTATAAAAATATTTTGGAGCTATCTTTGTGGCTGTGGAAGTCAATGACAAAGTCCCGTGGCTTTCAGTGAAGCAACGAAGCAGAACTTTTAGACACTGTCTACAAGTGCCCTGTGCAACATCACAGCTCTGGGGACTTATACCAGGAGGAAGTTTGCTCCCATGCAGTGAGATGTGCTCCACCAAACATTGCCCGAAGCAGAAGCTGCACATCCACTTGGAGGAAATTCCTAATCTGCTACACAGGCTTCCTGTCACCTGGACAGTCCTTTTTTCCCCTCTGCCTGTAAAATGAGTATGCCAGTGGTCATCTGTATCTCTAATGTGCTTTTAAAGTTTAATATTCTTGGAAACTTTCTCCCTAGTGTTGCTGTTAAATTACCAAATTTGTCGTGTAAGATAGCCCACAATGCCAAAATTTCAAGTGAGACCTTACATGCAAATCCTGGTCACTTAGGAGAGAGCATATACCACATATGCTCAACGAGGCTTACTGTAAGCAACAATAAGTAAGATGAGGAAGGCTCTAGAATGACCAGCTTTCCTTTTCTTTCCATTTCATAAGTAAAACAATGCATTTGCAGCAGATTTGTCAAATGTAAAAGTATTGATTTTTGAAGAAGCTTGCCCACAGGGTAAAAGTAAGTCAAAGTCAAAATCAACAGGGATAACATAGGACTTCTCCATCTATATAAATGCTACAATAACAGAATTTTTAACGCATAAAAATCCTGTGCATCAGATGACAAAAGTAGTTTAAACTTACTTTTCACTTAAATTTTAAAAGCCCAGGTAAAACATCAGTCATCTGCCGCTCTACGTTTTGAACAGTATGTTAGTTCACTGGAGTACCAAGAGTCCTATCAATGCCCATTATCTTCACATGGTTGCACTCAGCCCCTGCTGTACCAGCATAGGACATGCAGCTCCTGCACGAGACATTCTTGTCCCAGGAGCACAGAGAAACACCAGTCTGAGAAACTTTATAACCTTTCTTTGGCCACCTCCAAACACTTTCCACCTGCCTGTAAGCCATTAGCCCGAACTCCAGAGGCACATCCCACACATACAGACACCTCTGAAGAGCCTAGAAAATGTTACTACCCAAGACTCAGCCCTCCTGATGGTATCTCATGTAGCGTTATTCACCACTGTGGTTTAGCGACAGGATAACTCTGTTCTGGGCCTTCAATCACATCTTTGGTACTCCTGGACCCATATTACACCTGTTCCCGTCTTGCTTTCCCTTTCTTGTTTTCCAGTGAATCCAGCAAGTTTCTAGCATAGCTCCTTACATGATCAAGTTGTCCTGCATTTCTCTCCGATTATTTTACCTCTGTGATGTCTGGCTGAGTTAGGCTGGAGGTAATAAAGAGCACGATTTTCCAGGGAGCAGCAGACATAGCTGCTGCTGTGACCTTACCCCACATTTCGTGGAGATTTAAATGTCTCTTTGCCTCAGATCACAAAACAAGGATAGCTCTACCTCTCAGGCACTTTTTTGTACCTGTATGAATTATGTGATTATTCTGCTATTTATGAAATTCTGCTAGTGACCTAAAGAAACACTCTGGGTTGTTGGGAATATCCCATGACTGAGCACAGAAAAGGAATGGGCAGGTGATCAGCCTTGTAGTTGGTGTGAGAGTTCTGGTGTGGCACATATTCCTGGGAAGAAGGACAAAAGTTCACCTTCCAAGTTTCTGCCTGTCTTACCAGTAACCTTACGTTCAGCCAGAACTTGCTTGTGAGAGAAGGTTGGCAGCTCTTCTATTCCCCTTGGATCTGAGAAAAGATTGTTTTAAATACTTATGATGGGCTTTCAGACCATACATTTTTTGCAGCAGTTACACTATTCATGAGAAGTTGCTCAAATGAGACTTTTCAATAGCTTATGTGGGAGGAAGCATTTGGCAACAGGACAAAGAAAAACAGATTTTTTTTAGGACGTGCTTTATCCCCAAAGTGCAATTGTTTTGTCACACATTTCTTTCAGTCTCTCAAGGTTGAAAAGTTTTGGCAGCAATAACTGTAGAGCTTGCAAAAGACATGGTTTCCAGCACAGCGTGTCAGATGAACCTAATGAGACAGATCCTTGGCGGCTGTAAGTGGGTACAGATCCATCAACAGTGGTACAGCAAAACTGATTTACACCTGCAGAAGATAAGCCCCAATATGTTTTAAACTTGGAGGTTGCAATTATAGCTCTGAATACAGCTTAATGGCTCATGCCTTTACTCTGTTTCAATACAGAGTATGATGCCATTCCATGAACTGTGGTAATGGGATATTATACCATTACAATAGTTTTGGTTGGCTTCTTCTTTCTCCTCATCTTTTTTTTGGAAATATCCATGCAATTGTCTGTAAACAGATTTCTTTTACAGCTCTTGATGTAAAATGACTTTTTAATGGTATTTTTGTTGCATCTGCTCCAGTTGATGATCAGGCCTGAGAACAGTAAACTTTCTCCAGTACACTTGCTTGACTTGAGGCTGGTAATGGTCCTGGTGCTCTAAGGACTGGACATACGCAAAAGTTGAGACCATCAGCCTGGTCTGTGTAAGTGTGAGAGTACTATTATGAATGCAAAAAACCGTATGTTCTCAGTTGCATGCAAACTGTGCTTTCTTAAGTGGCATAGAAGAGTATTTCCCTCCATAGTAAATGAGGTTTTACAGCCTGTGTCATACTGGGCATGATAGCATGTGACTACTGGTTCATCTTGACCTGAGAGATGAGAGTCTAAATATTTTGCTTAATATAGTCAGCATTCACACCCAGGAGCTTTCACATACAGCTGTTCAAAACTGGGAATTTCCCACACAGGCAACACTGAATTTGTCAATGCAGCTTTGAGCTCACTTTTAAAGATGTACACAAATAGTTGTAAACAATCCTAAACCGACAGGCACTAACGGTATATGCAGAGGCTTTACATCAACAATGAGATCTGGAGACATGCTGTATGGGTTCAGTCAGACTGTGTTACACTCTGGTAATATCTATCTAGGAAAAGTGTACTCTGTGGCCTATTCTGTTTACCTGGAAGGCAGGTCTCCCATGTCCTTAGTAGCAAGGTAATAATCAGGTCCTGAGTGTTAAGCAGAATTCAAAATTCCTATTTTTCATATTTATTATGATTGCCCAATGTGCAGGCTCTTTGAAGAGTCATTAAGTGATGTGTTCTTTACACAAAATTCAATTTAACTGATTTCCTTATAAGCTTCTCCATACAGAGCTTCCCAAAATGTTTACCAGCGCACTAAACCATTACAGGGATTGTTTTAAGTCATTTGCCTCCAGACAAAATAGACATTTTGGTACATTTTGATTTCTGCTGTCTAATAAATGAAGTGCTACAATTCTAAACTTAATATCTGGCGTCACCATTATTTTTCCTTGCTTTACATCCTTCCTAGAGGATGACATCAAAAGATAAATTGTTGTAATATTTTCTGCACATAGGGAAACATTTTTTTTTTCCTCCAAGTCTGTCTTTCAAGATGACTTACTGTAGGTTGCCTTTTTCTATTTTCCCATGTTTAGTTTATAAAAGCTTGACCTCTAATTAGAGGCTAATTCACTGAAGCTGAGAAATGTTCTGCAGTAATGAGAAGTGTGGATTTTTGGACAGAATCCCACTGACTGTGAAGGGACCTTGTCCTTGAAGAGCTTTAACAGGCTTGACATTTCTTATTTTGTTTAAAACATTGATGCTTTTAAATATAATTTATAGTTTTCTTGTATTTGTAATTATTCTAAAGCTAATCTTGCCAATGTCTTATACTATAGTATAAACACAGCCTATCATCACCAAGAATATTTTCATTGATGCAATCGAGGACCATGTCAGCTCTTTTCAGACTGGACACTTTGGCAGCTCATCATTGTATTACAATTGACCAAAGCACTTAAGTTTACTGTCTCCAACTCCTAAATCTGCAGTTTGTAGCAAAAATCCCTGTAGTCTCTGACACGGCATCCATCTTGTGGGACACAGATGCTAATGCCTGGGACACATCCTCATGCCTCCTTTGGAAAGGACCCCAGTGTTTATCATTCATCTCTCGTTTCGCTGCACCCTTTAGGTGCCATTGCCAGCACCAACACTGCCACTGGTAAAAGCCATTTCAGCTGGGATCCCCAGCCACTGCCAGTGCAAAGATGCATAAGAACTCTTTGACCTTAAACAAGGGTCAGAGAAAGAGACTGTAAAAAAGTCTTTTTTTTTTTTTTTTTAACTTTTTTCTTTTTTCATGAAGGCCACGAAGATGCTGTGAGGGCTGGAGCAGCTCTGCTCTGGAGAATGGGCTGAGAGAGCTGGACTGGTTCAGCCTGGAGAAAGGAAGGCTCTGGGAGACCTTAGAGCAGCTTCTAGTACCAAATGGGGCTGACAAGAAATCTGGAGAGGGACTTTTTAACAAGGGCATGTAGGGACAGGACAAGGGAGAATGGCTTTAACCTGACAGAGGGGAGATTTAGATTAGATCTTAGGAAAAAGTTCACTATGGAACAGGTTGCTCCAAGAAGCTGTGGCTGCCCCATCCCTGGCAGTGTTCAAGGCCAGGTTGGACACAGGGGCTTGGAGCAACCTGCTCTAGAGGAAGGTGTCCCTGCCTGTGGCAGGGGGTTGGAACGGGAGGATCTTTAAGGTCCCTTCCCACCCAAACCAGTCTGTGATTCTGTGATTCATTTTGTGATCTTATTATCTCAGTCTCGCCATCTAAACACCAGCAAAAATGAACACTGCATCTCAGATATGGTTTCTGTGTCTCTCTATGAAGACCTATTGCTATGGAGCTGTTTAACTGTTCTAGTTGCATTCATTCATTCATTCATCAGTATTATGTCACTTATCTCTTAGGTTCTTGAAGCATTACACTTTTAAGACTCATATTGTACAAGCTCTAAATACATTTGATGCAGTTTCCCTGCTATTGAAAATAAGAGTTTGTAAATGGAAAAACACTAAGCCCAAGCACACTTTGTATTAATATCAAACTAGACCAGTGATATTCTGGAAAAAAAAAAATAAATGCAAAAGTTAACTGAGTTTCAATGTGTGCCCACTCTTATATACAATTTAAGAGTCCCCCTTTACAGGGAATGCCATATTTCAAAGCATTAGTTAAATAAAGTTAGAATATTTTATATCCTTAAAACCTAATTTAGTGCAGTCTATTTACATCATCCCTCACTGAAAGCTCCCATGTGAAGATTTAAGACTGCTATGCTCAGAACAGCAAAAGTATCCTGGTTACCCAAAATCCCAGCCTGAGGGGAGGTTATGCCAGGCTTTCTACAGTCCCAATAGTTCGCAAAATACTTCACAAGAATACGCAAACCCTGCTTCCTGATCCATTGTCTCCTCCAGTGCCATCTTCAGGTTTAAGCACATTTTTATAATTTGGCAAGGGCTGTGTTAACCCAAAGAAACCTTCTGAATCTGCTGTGATTCTTGCTGCAGAATTCTCTTGGATATCCAATATTGTTACAGACATCATATAGACATTCTAAAGGAGGGAAGGGACATCTAGCTATACCCTAGTCTTTTACTGGCATCTGTAAGATGCCTTTACTGCCATTTAGCTCAAGTCTCAGCCTGCTTTCAAACCTAGAGTCACTTACCAGCCACACTTCATATACCAGCATGCACTGAGATGCAAACTCAGCCTGAGCTCTCTGGAGGGATCAGTCTCATCACCTTTGGCAGAGCAGACACAGAGATGTGAATGTTCCATCCCAGTCTCAGCTCTTCTTTAGCCCATACGTAAAGGCAAAGTGGGAACAGAAAGCACACAAGCTGCTGGGATTGGCGTGCCTGAGTCTGCCTGCACACCCACTGCCCACTTCATGTTCTCAAGAGGTCACTACATCAAATCCCAAGGGCTATCTCGTTCTTGGCACTGCTCCACTGACTATCTTGCCCCATGTACCTTCCGTGTTTCCCAAGCACTCAAATTCTCACAGTCATCCAAACTCTCACACCTCTGACCAGCTTCCCTGAGCCAGAACTTCCTGGGGTTTAACATTTCAATGACCACCTAGTCCTGGGACATGTTTGTTACCTGAACATATCTTTAAACTCTCTTTTTCTGAAAATCCCTCCACAGGGGCAGTGACCATCACTTCAGCCACTGTTCCCAAGACAGACCCAAACTGCCCAAAGACTAGGTCGTTTGCCCCAGTGAGTCAGGAGCAGATCTGGCACCTGAAACTAGAGCTGCCAAGTCCTCCTGCACTGCCGTGACACCCCACGAATGCTGCTTGCTCTGTCATTGCTGTTAGTACAATACAAAGACTCTCAAATCTGGTTTGTTCTCTGAAATGAAATACTGGTGCAACTCTGACCCCCCAGAAGTACGGAACAGCCTGCTGAGTTCAGGCTGATAACCTGTTTCCAGGGCTGTAGGACTTTAGCAGAAGAAACAGAAAAATCAATGGTTTCTCTTGTCTAGCCCTCCTCTTCAGAATTACAAGGATTTTCCAGTCTCTTAATTAACAGAGACAGTATGTATCAACCCAAACACCCATCAGGCAATAAAACCAGCTCAAATAAGGCAAAACCTATTTATTATTGTCTGAAAGAATAATGAATTATATATATTGAAACCACGAAAACTTGCTTATCTACATCAATGCTTCCCAAATAAACTTAAATCTTCATTTTGCACAGAATTAATATGATAACCCTGGCTACATCAGGCTCTGAGCCTGCACGCAAAGCCAGCTGAACTCCTCAGTAACACAGCCAAGGAACACCAGGAGCACTGAGGCTCTCCAGCTCTCCTCCTGTACATGCACCATGCCCAGCAAACACTGCAGCAACAGGGAGCAGAGATGAGGGGCAAGCCCTCCAGAGGGCATCCAGTGTGGCACAGAGGAAGAACCTGGACATACAGACAGTGAAGAAAGACCTAAACTAAACATTACCTGCTGTGAAAAGGCTGGGTGTGCTACTTGTGCCTGGAGATGTGATAGTGTTGAATATCTAATGGGAAGGGATCTTGCCAAGTCACACAGACACTGCACTGCTGCTGGGGCATGGCAGAAATGTACCATGATCAACAATAAACTTTAAGAAACCTTTAAGCATAGCAATTAGTTACCAAATTAGAGCCATTCTTGATCTTTCTCTTTAGCTATCTGCCTTTCCAGAAAGTCTCAACTCTTAAATTCTGCCAGAGCACATGCAAAAAAGTTTTTCTCTCCCTAACATCGTGCAGGCCTGAAACTGACACTAGAAATCATTCCCTACTAACAGTTTCAGAGCAGCTATATCAGCATTTTATAACTTCAACAAAATCTACCCCTTCTTAATGAAACGTCCCAATGCTTCCCCATGACAATAATGGCTCTCTCAGCAATGTTTTAAATCAAAATGGATCGCCTGTCTCTGTATTTTGGGATTAGCTTGACTACACACATCAACACTATCAATGCATAATCACGGTTTATGAAGCCAATTTGCCAAAAAGTGACTTTATACAAACAAAGTCAATGTTTGCATGCCTCAGTATCTGCTATGTGCTCAGCTGCACTGAAAGCAGGTTCTGAATAAATGCGGGAAGGAGATAGCAAGAGCACCAGTGACTGAGTCATGCAAAGCCCTAATTGTGTTTGCATAAAATCTACCTGATTGGCTCCCTAATGACGTGCTCCTCCAGTTTCCACTGATTGTATCTGCTCCTGCATTCGAATCAGAATATGCAACCTTAACACCCATATTTAGAAATGCTTTGATGGGACCTCTAAGATAGGATACATGCAAGTTGTTAAAATGTGAGGTTTTGTGGGACTGTCTGAGACAGAAGAGGGATGTTCCTGTTCCTTCATCCTCGGAAAGCCTCCACCCCCACAATGCCCTTTTCCTCTTTAAAAGCTCAGTCACAGCACCATCAATTGGGATGTTTTGTGTAGGCTTGTCTTAACCAAAGGTCCCTGTGAATACTGCAGATACAGCACCCCTCACAAACCAAAGACACGTCCTGAAAAGTTCTGCATGTTCACTGCACTGTTTATGCCCACACTTTGTAGTAGCTGAAAGAGCTGCTCTTCCCTTCACCTCCATGTCAGTATCTTCAAGCAAGCTAAATAAAAATAAGATTAAAAAAAATAAAATTCTTCAAAGCTCCATTTGGAAGATCTCATCTGAGGTGTTTGGCTCTCAGAGGTTGAGCTAGTGCAGAAAGTATGTATCAGGGTCAAAGTCTACCTTGCCTATAAGAGAGAGGAACACTGGTCTTTGTATTGCAGCTGTATAATGAATAGAAGCAAATACATAAAGAAGAAATTAACTTGAGCCTGTGGAGTTTCCTTTATTTTATTCAGGACTTGATTTAATGCACTGCTTTCTAAATAGATTATGGTACTGTACTTGTATCTATTTGTTTTTTAAATGCCCTTCCACTGTCAGTATCTATAAAGTAGTCCTGGATTACACAGGAAATGTGTCTTAGCAGAACACTAATGAAATGATGAATTATTTGGAGACAAGAGTCTACCTTTTTATGAGTAGCTGGAATTAGCTTCATGTTACATGATAGGAAACGTGTGCAAATAACGAACTCACTGTCATTCGCTTTTTCCCTTTTAGTCATATTGCTAAAAATTCATTAGCACAGGGATCTCTGAGAAAGTCAACACTCCCCAACTAAGGAACACTGAGGGTGTCAGAATGAGCCAGTTTCTACCACTTCTGCTTGATTAAATAGATTAAGTGCTGAAGATCACGTGGTGCATCACAACAATACTCCATATTTTCTACGTCTGCTAGTAAGAGCTGACATTTACAGTGTGCTGAAATACCAGACCCACCTCTCACCTACTGTAAATTGATACAACTCCACTGACTGTAGGGGAAAGTCCTGGTTTATACCGCTGGAGCACTGGCTACAGAAGTTGGTATAGGAACTGGAATCCCTACCTTCTATTTCCAAATATTGGACTAGTGGTGACTGATCTTGTCATATTCTCATTAGTACTGGGCAGCTTTATATAAAGTGAATGCTTCCACATTTTTTGCTTCTCAGTTTTTTCTGGCTTTGAAAGTCTCCTTACAATTAGCAATATATCATCAAGGCTATAAAATCCCTTTGAAGAGTAGCAGTACTCTTGCTCAGGATTTAGGATTCCACCAGGTCAGTCAGACTTTAGGAAACTTAATAGAATAAATATTAGTTAAAATGACTTTCACCCTTGAGAAGACCACTGCAAATCTGATACAAGAACCTGGGTGGATCGTTAATCAGGCATCTTTGTTTTAACACTGTTTTAAAACCACTGCTAGAGTGGAAACAGAAAAAAAAGATACGCACAGCATCATTCCTCACTTTCAGTAATGTTATTTACCAGCCCATTATACCACCAAAACACCATCTAGATGTTATTGCAGCCCTTTCAGATCTTTATACATATGTCTCAATACAGAGAAACTCAAGCTGAATACCTAACAGCAATTTCAAGAGACATCTGCAGCACTTCTTATTCCATTTGAAATTTCTTCAGCTATTCTGTCTCGGGTTTCTTCATGTTCTTTAAACATGATTTGGCAAAATAATTACAATCAGAGATCAGATCAGCACTCTTGGTCAAAATGAACTGTCTTTTATTTATTTGAAGGTATATATTGCTCCCTTCTTCGTTGGATTTCATTTCCGTGTTAGTGTGCATTTGTGGTATTCACTCAAATCTTGTACTTCACATCTTAGTATTAATCTTTATTTCTTCTGTCCTTGATCAGGAATCCCAAAGTTAAAAGATTCTCTAATCTCAGCAGCACTGTCTCCTCATGCTTGTTGTATGTATTAGACTGATATCTGAGAACTACAAAGTATTCCTCCCCAGGAGAAGGCTGATGGGAAAGCAACTTCTCTCTACTGCTCATCACTAGGGCTTTTCTCAGGAGAGAAGGACTCTTCTGGTAAGTATTTGAAGTTACTTTGTAGATTTGAATTTCATTCATACTCCCAGAAAACACAGCAAAGCAATCATTTGGATGAAAGATGCAGAGCTGTACGTAGTCCCCTCCTGTGGAGCCAGAAGATAGCTGTGATATCCCACAGCCTCCCAGAGGACAGCTTGCAGTGCTGAGGTGATGCTCCCCTCGTGCTGGAGTTTCACAGCCATCCGAAACCCAGCAAGAGCAACAGCATAAACGCAGCCCACTCATCCATCCCACACCAACCCTGCACGGTCAGCCACTGCCATGGCTGTGCACACTGTTACTCAGTACCATTGACACTGTTTGCTGGGGTAAAAGCAAGTAATACAGCAACAGGCTAGAAAGAAGGCAGCTGAGTTCAAGAGATAGAAAACAACAGTGGATCTGGCTTCAGACATCAAGTAGTGGAGGTAACACTCCAATGGCGAAGTTAATTAAAGGCAAAAATTCCTCTTCCTTCAGTAGGCTACTGCACAGTCTATTCACTGTACTCCAAAACAGGATACAAAATTTTCACCAAACCAAGAGCTTAATTGAGAACATAAAATATTCTTGAACAAGGTAAACAGAGACCTGTCTGCCCTAGCGGGATGCTAGGGAATTTAACTGAAAATGATCCATCAAGAGAGGTGAATAGGTTAGGTTGCCTTCCACTCACTTCACTGGGATCAGAAATCTACTGCAGGGCAAACCTTGCTGTTGGCAAAGGGATCATTGAGCATACGGGTCTATGAAGAGATGGCAATATACACAGATATCAAAGTACAGAGCCCTCAACTATAATGCAAAAGACACTCATAGTCTACATTTTGATGATAGCAATACCCTTCCCCTTTCCGATCTCTTCATTAGCCTTCACCTCTGACTCTTGCTACCCTAGTCTCAGCTACACAGATATGTCAGGTTGGGTTTGTCCTCCCTAGCATTTTCCCATTTGGAACCATGACATCTGACATTTTAGAGGGCTGAAAACAGAATTAAGAAGAACAACAACCTGGTTTAAACGTAATAGTGGAAACAACATTGAACAAACAATGATGACTGCTGTAGCCAGCCTAAGCAAATGCCTGTCTTTCCAGGATCCATCCAACCACCTACGCACTGGCAACTATGTTTGAGTCTTCTTCCTAGCAGGTTCTGGAAAACTGTTCCCTTTTTCTCCTTGCCTGAACTGTCTCATCTGCAGTTATGAGTTCAGCAACAAAATGCAGTTTCATCAAAGCTAATCCTTGCAGAGGAATAAACCCCTTCCACTGCTGAGCAGGGGATTGTCTTCAGCATAATGTGCAAACAGCATGGCTGTCAGTATAAAAAGAGCCTGGTAACAAATCTACAGGTAGAACATGCAGTATTACATGCAGTTCTACAAACTTCATGAAGTCTCTAAAAGCTTATAGTCTAACACAAATACATACCTGACCCATCATTCTTAATGTCCAGTGTTCAAAACACCATCTTTAGAAAAATGCAGGGAGGATAAGAAGAGGTGGAAGGAAACCACTACTCATCCAAACATTTCCAAAAGCAGTTTGTCCATGCTGAAAGCAGCTGTAGGTACTTTCAGGTATTTTTTGCTGTGTCTTTGGTGCTATGGCCCATATGCTGTAAATCACAGAATAAGATTAACTAACTAGAATGAGATTAGCTAACATACATTTTCTCTACAGCACAGCACCATGGAAGTATGAAGTGCCTCTATGGTCCCAAGTCCTGCAAAAAATCATAGCCTGTAGGGAGTTACTTTTCTGTAAGCACATAAAATAATTGCTTTGTGGCCAGACTCTCTGATTTGAAAATGAGTTTTTCTTCTCATTTCATCATTCTTTTTATCAGGACACACACTACTCCTTGTCCCAGCAGGCAAAGTCATGCATTCACCAGAGGTGACCTGGGAGTAACTGCATTTACTTATCTATCTGTACAGGATATAAGAACTGGGGAGCCTGCCTGCTGTTTTACAGAAAATAGGATTCTTCATTCAAGAGAGTCATACTATACTTATATTAAACTTTGCCAGTAGCACCTAATGGGGAGAACAGAGATAGCAGATAATGTGCACATCTGAAAGCTGGGGAGCTGAACCCACTGCAACCTGACCACTCACAGGGTGAAGCTTTACCGTTGAAACACACAACTTGAGTGACTTGGCTCTAAAACAAGGAGCAACATATCTTTATGCTGTCTAGTCATTTTGACCATAATGACAAGTGAATGACATTATCTGGTGATGATCACACTTTCTTCTAGACAAATCTGAGCACTCGGATGAACATTAAGCTAATTTGATACACATTGATTGAGGATGAGGCTAGAGACAGTCATCTAGTTTCTCTGTGCTTCAGCTTCCCATTTGTAAAATGGATATAATATTACTTCAGAGGTGATGCAAGGACAAGTGATTTCAAATTTGCAAAGGTCTTCATAACTGTTACTGATGGGAATAGGAATAACTCTTACACAGCTGTGATCCCAATTGGGACAGCACACAGTGCAGCCTTCCCCATAACACCAAATGCAGTATGCTTCAAAGTGCTCTGTGCCCAGGGGACAAGCTACAACCCCACAAGCCCCACCAAAAAAACATGTATCTAAAAGTTCTCCTTTATACATGATTCTCATTTTTTCTTAATGCTGTATATACAACTGTACCTGAGAACTATAGATATAGGTAACTCAAAAAACCACAGCCATCTTTGTTGTATAGCACAGAGTAATCTTGAAATTCAAGGTCCATCAAATCATCACAGTTCACATCATTGCACATTGGGGTTCATAGTCTATATAGGTTTTCTGATTATAATTAGACTCCATTGCTAGGTAGCAGTAGAAGAATAGATTCATATTTACAAGGTTGGTTTGCTTATAAAGTTTTGATAATATAATTTAGCTCTTAATGTCATGAAATAATATTTAGCATCCAACTAACACTACCCATCCAACTGAAAAGATAAATATATCAACATATAGACATATAAGCATGCCTAGAAAAGTTCTGGTATTAGGTGAGTCCTAACCTAACAACTACAGTGTACTTTCACGGTACACAAAGACATGTAACTTACACTTAGATCTGCGTAGAATGAATCAAGAATTAATTCCTACAAACAACCAGGTAACTTTAATACATGACTTATTTCAGTGATTTCAGTGGAGCTGTCCTGAGCTGCACCAGCTGATGCATCAACTCACTGCAGTTACTTACGGTTGTAAAACTGCTGAATAAAAGGCTCCAGAGAAAAATATCCCAGCACATTACTCTATTACTTCAAAAGCAGCACTGTAAATCAGCAAGGCTATCTACACGGGGGTTTGGATTGGGTAGATCCTTAGCTTTGTGTAAGTTCATTAATGCCAGGGAACAGTCAGAGTGTCACTGCTCTATGTATTTACTACAATGTTTGGAAAAGCATCTTATATGCTGCAGATAACTTTGCTCTGTAGCTAGGCTTTCTAATAACCAGTTTTGCTTTGCAAAGATATATGAGAGCTATAAACAATGATGATACCTGCAGGTTCATCTTTTATTATTTTTCCTTCATAGCAAAGCAAACTCAAGCATATGAGTATATATAAGAGGCAATTAAAACGGGGAGCAGAATACAGGAGGCTCTTATGAATCAAATTAATAAATTCATGTAAATCTATGCCTACATTGTTATGCTGATGTATGCAGTTTCCTTCTGTTCATTTATGATGCCACCAGGTTACTTACTGGTATCCACGCGAGGGTATCATCTCCCACCAGGCATCATTGATTTGCTTGGGTAAGTGTTGCAACCTAAACACAGGCAGCTGAAGTGATGCTTGCAACCAGTTACTCCAGAGCAGAGACTTCATTTTGAACTCCTGTCCCAGCAATCTCTCATCACCACAGCACTCACCCATTGGATGTCGTAACTGATGACACTTCCAAACATCCCAGCAATGGAGGCAAAATCCCACTTTGTGTTGGTGGCAGGAAGTGAATGGCAGGGGGTGGGTGGATGAGATGTCTCTCTGGGAGAGCCACGATTTCCAGAGTCTGGTTGGATAAAAGTCAGAATATGACAGTGGGGATGAGCAAGGGAAGTGAACGTTGGTGGCAAGAGTGTGAAGGGAGATGCCAGGGAGGGTTAGGAAGCTGTCAGGTGAGGAGGGCTGGGAGGGGTGAGTGGGATTTTTGAGGGGGGCTGTTGAAGGATTTGGAAACGCGTAAGGCATAGCCCTTCCCTGTTTCTACATCCTCTGTTCCTTTCCCAGTGTCCTGGGCACAGGATGCTTCTTGCTGTCCTAGTCCTACCCTCAGGCCAGGCACTCTATGCCAGCACTCTCTGCAGTGACGCTTTGGGAAAGGACCAGGGAGGTACAAAACAGATATTCCTGTTCCTGCTGCCAGGCAGATGGGCAAAAGGATGAAGCCAGTGCTGGCAGCACAGGTAAGAGCCTTCCACTCCTCCTCCCCTGGCAGAGAGCTATGGGATCTGGGAGCAGGGCTGAGCTCTTCGTATCCCTCCCTACACCCATTCCTGGACAAGGAGAGGTGTCCCCTGCAGCCTGCCATGCCAGGCTCCTGCCTCCTTTGCCCGAGCTTTGGACCAGCTCTGTTCTCAGTTCAATCTCATAATATTATATTCAGAATTACATAACTGAATTCATGTCTAGTTCAGCCTAACCTCATTAATGATTAAACAATTAAACTTATTATTGCTCTTCTATCTAATCCAGGAGGCATCGTAATGAAATAGCGTGTCTGGAAGAAATGGGAACAATTGAGCAGTTGCAGACAGAGGTCCAGAGGAAGGATAAAAACCCAACAGGGGTGTTTAATGAGCGTCTGGGCTATCACTTCAAAGAGCTTCATTCTTTCAGGCTCTTCAGCTCCCTTGGCATCGTGCAGACAAGATCCTCATTATCAGTTACCAAATGCTGGTTCTAAGCATGATGTACACATTAGTGCAAACATAATGTCAGAGAAACTGAGGTGCTGGATCCTTCCCACGTGCAAGTGATGGCTACCCCAATGCTCTGAACTGATGATAGTTTAGGATCTGGGTAGCAGAGAGATGGCCCTTCCTCCAAAGCAGCTCAGCTGTGACCCAGTGAAGTCAACAGAAGGGTTCAGCTTTTGGAAGCCACCAGAGCACACCTACACCGCTGCAGCCAAGATCCATATGGGAGTTGCTTTGATGTAACTGAGGATATTCAGTGACAAGGAATTACCAGTGAAAACACTTCACCTATGGAGAATGCTTTCCCCCTTCTTCTGCCAGATTTTCTTGGCACACTGTGCGTATTTTTTCTCTCAGGCATTTTGTAGACTTGGTCATTTGAGGACAAGGAGAAAAAAAATCAGTAATGTGCTACTTTGGCAAGGCTCTGAAACTCACCTTCATTTAAAACTTGCCAGTTGTCCAACCAAATACAAGAAAGTTTTCATTAAAATATTGCTAAAGCACAATTCATTCTTTTAAAAGATCATATCCGTGTTAAAACAAATCAATGCAGAATCGTTAGTAAAATCTCTATATCTCAAACGTAAAACTAAGATGTCTTTTTCGGATTTTCTAGAAATCTGGAGGAGGTTGAACTAAAATTCCTGGACCAAAATCCCTCTTTAAATCAGTTGTTCTACGTAGCATTCAAAGCACAGGCTCTCATCACCAGCTACGATTAGGTGCAGCCCAGGCAACAAATACTATTTACATAGTTTGCATCAACAAAGCCTGAACCTTTTCCTTTAGTTCAGTTAATGCCATCTAAAGCTAGTGCAGAGTGTGAGGCTACTTCCTCTACACATCTGCTTTGCTTTGGTTAAGTTTCATCCTATTATTTCCAGCAATCACATGGTATAATTATCTGATGTATAATTTACACTGTTATTCAGAGCAGCATAAATAGTTTACTTTATTGCTGCAGGAGCACAGCATGTCCAGATAACATCAATATTTTATTTATCTCTGTTTATGTATGTATTTGGTTATCTAGGTGCTTAATAAGTATGGAATTACTATAATAGCTGTGAAAAAATAGGAGCAAAAATAAAGCTGGAAACAAAATGTGTCTGAAATGGTGTCTGCTCTTCCTCTCCCTCTCCTGCCTGCTGAGTGTCTTAAAAAGAGAGTGTTTTCAGGGAATTTCCAAAGAGGTAAACCCACCTCCATGGCATCAGAGAGCAGACGCATAGTTCTCATTAGCAGTGTCTCTCACATTTCCAGAAACACTAACAACTTGTCTTAACTGGCAGGTCTGAATTGAGCCACTTGTGTTTTCAGGGTTCTTAAAAGCAAATGAGATCCTTAAGGGTGTTGTTTTTAATCATCAATTCAAATTCCATCATCTTGACAGTGATAAAAAGTGACACCCAAAATTCAAGCAAGAATGATGCTTTGACAGGTTTCCTGGAGTTTCATGCAAATAGACATGTTTACAAGAACTGAAACAACTTCCTCATTTATTAAAAAGTGACTCGGGTAATTAAACAAAAATTGGAAATTCTGTGTTGGCTCAATTTTATCTGAATACAGCAATACAAGCATTAACTGACACATTACATAGTGACGGCAGCTTCTGAAGCATTTCGCTTTTAATGTGGCTTCCAAATTAAGTGAGCTAAATACATGCAGAAAGCAGCAGAAATTTTCAGAAAGTTTATGAGCTTGATTCTGCATTGCTCGTGCATCAGGAGCTTGAGCAGATTCAATTCCATGTGCGAATATGTTATATGAATTGCTCAATCATATTTACTTTGGACTATATAGAAAAAGAAAGATTATTATGGTGTCCTCAACATAAAAGGACATGGAGCTGTTGGAGCAAGTCCAGAGGAGGCCACAAGGATGATACAGGAGCTCAAGTACCTCCCATATGAAGAGAGGCTGAGAAAGTTGGAGCTGTTCAGCCTGGAGAAGAGAAGCTGCGTGGAGATCTCATAGCAGCCTTCCAGTATCTGACGGGGGCCTATAAGGATGCTGGGGAGGGACTCTTCATCAGGGACTACAGTGATAGGACAAGGGGTAATGGCTTCAAACTTAAACAGGGAAAGTTTAGGTTAGATAAAAGGAAGAAGTTCTTTACTGTGGGAGTGGTGAGGCACTGGAACAGGCTGCCCAAAGAAGTGATAAATGCTCCATCCCTGGCAGTGTTCAAGGCCAGGTTGGACAGAGCCTTGGGTAACATGGTTTAGTGTGGTGTCCCTGCCCATGGCAGGAGGGTTGGAACTAGGGAATCTTAAGGTCCTTTCCAACCTTAACTATTCTATGATTCTGTGATAGATGGGAGAAGGAAGACACAATCAGCACTCGTAACTCACTATTCAGTTGTGCAGTGGTCTCATCAACACACTAAAATACGTGAATAATAATGCAGGTACAGAACATCAACATATGATTATGCCATAATCATATACCCTCACTCAAAAATCACTTAACTTTTCCCTTTTACATATAGAAATTACTTCTGAAACCTAATAATACTCACATAGAAATAGTAATGGCTGATTTCAACAAAACTCCTTCCCTGCAGCTGCTCAAATTTTGTCAAGTTTTAGGAGAGAATCTAGAAGGTTTTTCACTTTGCTAGCTAATGGAGAAGTAAGGGAGGAAAAGATGCAGATACAACATCATAATGACAAATCGTACTGAACATTTTGGAGTTGCTCAGCTGTGGAGTTGGTTGAAATTTTGAGCAACCAAGTTATTTAGAAAAAAAAAAATCTAAATACCCAGTAAAGAAATCTTAAAAATTCACTTTAAAAATCATTTTTCGCTATATTTTCCTTCCACACTATTTTCACAAGCTTCCCAAACCCAAATTCACTTCCCCAGCTCTCCAGGTACTGTAATCCATCGACACAGCTCTCCTGTAGCAGCATCTCATCTTTCATGCCACTATACAACCACCATAAAGACAGCATCCCTTAGTGGGACCGCTGTCATGATGTGCTATAAATAATTATAAGGATTGCTCAGAAAGGGAATTTCAACTCTCACAGCCCCTCACCTTCTCTTCAAGAAATAAAGTGGTTCTGAAAAATGGAGTAATATGATTTACGTGCAACTTTTATGTTTTTTTTTTTTTCATTTCACCTGAGTTTTCTGATATTAAATTGTGATGTTATTATAGCCTATGTAATATAAGGTGCTTAAAGAACAAATGAGTACCAAAGCAAGCAGTTTTCTGGGACATATATATAGGCTTGTGCAGGTAGCCCATCATTAGTACAGTTAGCATTACATAGTTCCCATCCCGCTAGAATATTCAAGTACAAAGTACTGTAGGCAGCAAAATAGCTGCCCTGCCAGAAGGCCATTAGTTAGCTCATGCCAGACACTACATACATTATTTGTGGCAGGCTTCTACTTGAAGAATAATGATAAAAAAGCTTATGATGAGAATAAGCCCCAAATGGTCCATCACTAGGAATTGCATGGCTTTTGCAAATACCTCAGCCAGCCAGTCTGATGTGCCTGTACTAAACGAGACAACAGCTGGACAAAATACTGAGGTCTCCAGCAAAATAATGTGATTTATTTTAAGAAAGATAATGCTCAACTTCTCTAATGTCAGAAAGCTTCATTGCAGAGGGCCTCTTCGAACCCATGGCTGAGCTACATCTTGGTCTGTGAGTGGATTAATTCAAATTGTTCTCACCTGTATAGCATGCACATACTCAGGAGCTCCAGCCATGAACAAACCCTTGGTGCAGCAGGTCCTACAGAAATACACAGAGAACAGAGACCTGAGTCCATTCTGCCTGCATCCACTCCAAACGAGAAACGCTGGTGCAAAACCATCCCAGTAGAAATTAGTAATTTTGGTTGGAAAGTTGTCTGATTGCAACTTTAAAGCCCCTCCACGTACATGCACTGTGCACACAGATATACAAGCATGTGTTGAAATCTGAAATCTAAAACTGTCAATAGTGAAGATGGGGCAGGGAAGTAAACTACAGGCTCTTAAAATGATTACGGAACATGATCTATTACCGAAAACGGAGAATGTGTAGAAAAGCAAAACCTGAGCTTCACACAAAACAATGAGCTTCACACAAAACAATGATGTTCAGACTGCAGCAACAACTGCTACACAATTGATGGGCTCAAGAATAACAAGCTGACGAGTGGATTTGGCATCCCCACAGCCAGAGCCTAAAGATTTATTGCACTGGAGTGGTGCATGTCAGTTTTCTTTATCACTGGAGTCCCACAGCAGATTTATACATGATGACGTTAATTGAAAAGGAATAAAGCCACACATTCTGCTAACAACTGGGGCTCGCTCAGCATCTCACCAGCCAGCCTGACTGGCAGCCCAGCACTAGCTGCTCTCTCGGGGGCAAGCACCTGGCAGAGAGAATAGCCCTACAGAGAAGCAGGGTGACAGCTGGGCTCTTTGTTGAAGGATGCTCTAACCCAAATGCCTGCTATTTCCAAGGAATCTATTAATCTTCTATGGTTCTAACACAAAGTCATTAAATGCATCCCTTTCCTTGCTTCTCATGACCAAAATAGTTAATGATGTATACGCCTAAGAGAAGATGGGCTTCCTCCTTGTAATTCAGTTTACTCTGAAGAGAAATGTGAGCCCTTTCCCTGCTTTACAGCAGTCCTTGTGTCTGTAACATAACCTGATTCTGGTCTGGTTTGAGCCTTCCCACTGCTATTTCCACTACTACCAGAGAGCCAGTCCATGTGTTTTGCTTTCTGGGTCGTTTGCCAAGTTTGTGGACGCACTGACTGCTAGAAAGAAAACCCTAAAACTGAGCAATAATAAATAACTTGTTCTCTATCCTGTGTGTTCAAAAATAAGTGGGAGTTGTGCTTGATAGTCTTTCCCAAAGGCCAGTGCTTCAGCAGGATCATAGAGTCTGCTTCCAGAAAATACAATTTCAGTCCTGGAAATGAGTAAAACTTTGTCTGCATTGTCACTGAGTTAATCCTGTCCTTAGGTAGAGACTCCAGTGGAGCTGACAGTAGGAAGCATCTCCGCAGAGGTGACCCCGAAGGACAGGTTGGGGTTCCTGCTCCCCACACCACCTGCCTGGCCAGGGAAGCAGGTCACCAGGGTAGAACATGCCAGTCTCACTCTGTTCCCTTCAAAGCCACAGATCTTCATCTGAGAGCAGAGTCAAGGCAGCTCTGTCACTGCTGAAAATCCCAGTGGAAAGCCCAGGTTCAG
This sequence comes from Nestor notabilis, assembly GCF_000696875.1. Lineage (NCBI taxonomy): Eukaryota > Metazoa > Chordata > Aves > Psittaciformes > Psittacidae > Nestor > Nestor notabilis. The sequence continues at coordinate 20,834 of NW_009917810.1, read as the reverse complement.
GTCCTGTCTGGCCAAGGGGTGGACTCAGGGGCTCTCATTAAGAGGCTGCTTTCCTGAGCTCCCCTGCAAATTCCTGACTTCAAGGGCAAGCTCACAGCTTCTGAGAGGTTTTTCAGGGTTATTCTGTCCTGGTGGATACCTGTGAGCCCTGCCACTGACTCAGACCTTCCTCCCCCAGCACCAGGGACTGCCCAGCTCCCTGTAGAGAGGAACAGAAAATGCCATCCCAGGCAAAGGTAGTTTTACTAAGGAGAGAAACCTTCTTATCTCTTCACGGATCTTATTGGTTTTTTGTTGTTTCCATTAACTTTTATGAGTTTAATAAACATGCCTGATTTTAAAAAATAAACTATTTCCCAGGCTTGGAAATTGGATTTTCCACCTAGTCCAAATCTAACTGCCATTTTAAACTGCTCACCAAGAGAAATCACTGAAACAATACCCTTGAGTATTTTGTATTATTTCACTGTGAATAACATGTAGATAATTTGGAATATAGCCACTAAATTAATTATGTTTATTGTTGAATAAACCCTGTGAAAGAGCAAAAAGAGCAGAGTAAAAACATCTTTACCTATGTGATAACTTTACTGAAAGTCTTTTCTGCCCAGCTGCTCATTGGCCAAAATCTTTAACTTACTGACTCCATTCTTTAGTGCATTAAATCTCTCTTGTGATGGTAAAAGTCAGACTTAAAAATAGCAAGACCAATGCAATGACTTGATGAGTCTTTACATAAAATCAGCTGGATGTGTTAATGGTGCCCCTGTCTCAGAAACATGTAAGTGATGGCAAAGAAAAGATATCATGCCCTGATGTAATCTCGTTTCCCTTCCAGTTTTCCTTCAGAGCTCACCAATCTCACAATTACTGGAGCACAGTGGTAGTTCAAAGTCACCTTTGTTAAACCAGCCAAGCTTCAATATATGCATGTCCCTGCAGCCCCAGTTCTGCACCAGCGTCTGGCTGAATTAAAATAGGTGTGAACCCTCCCGAAAACTTGAAAGGTCTTTGCAAGGACTAAAAGTGTTACTACACAGAAGATGACAGCTGAGAAAAAAAATCAAGCTAATTGAAGGATTGCAGGACCTCAAAGGCAGTCCAGTTGTCCAGAGGACTCTAGAAAATGAGGTCAGAAGGAGCACATCGCATAATTACTCACATTGGGCTAAATACAGACGAGAACATTGGGTCACTATCCAAAGGCAACTCCATTGGCTTTTAATAGGTCCATTTTCCTTTCTGAAAATGCAGTACTTATTTAAATGCCTTTCCAGTAATCCCAGAATTATCATTTAGAAATTACCCAGGTTTTTTTTTAACCTCTGTGGAATCCTACTTTATCCAGCCTATTCCAAACCAAACCTAATCAGTTTGCAGCTACTGCAAGCCCCAAGAAAAATGACACTGAGTCTTTGATAAAAATTGAGCGGCCTTTCCTGATGATTCCCATATTACTGCACTGGGGTAAGTTGTAATGAGATATCGGAAGTGAGATGAAGGCCTTCCCCTCTCCTCAGCTCATGTTCAAATTATTATTATAAAACCATTTTCCAGCAAAACCATATGTATTTGGCCCAGGCCCCAGGGCAGAAATTCTGTATCTGATGTTTAAATAATGACAACCAATTTGCAGGACACTGGTAATCTTGGATCAATTGGCCACAAGCTGTTTTAAAAAATATTATGATCTCTTCTCTGCACACTACTCAGCAGAATGTGAGCAGGCTACAGAGCAGCAGCAAAACTGCAAAGCAGGGAGAAATGGAGAATCAGACCAAGAGGCTTTATGACATAGTGCAATCAGCAGCTGCAACCCCAAAGAAAAAGCTATTTAGAAGTCTACTGCCAATGGAAACCTTTGTCTTTACACCTGTAAGCTGTGCACAGTAACCAGCTTGCTCCCACAATATTTCTCATTGGTTTTATTCTCTTCTGGCTGAACTGTTTGGGTTTCAGCTTGGCAGGAACACATCTCCCTTCAATCCACTTCTTCGTAAGTAAAACAGGGCATGGGGTGGGAAAAGCGCCTCTGAAGCGGACCCTGAATGGTGTGCCGCAGCCTCTCTTTGAGGCAATGGGACTGCGACAACCGTATCTGCAGTGATTAGGTGAAGACAGCACCAGTAGGCCTCTAAGGTCAGACACTATTGACTGCATAGGAGACAACCCTTGCATGAGACAAAAAATCCCAGGAGGTCAGGAGACACTGCGCCAGGTCTGGGCTGCACCCACCCAGTGTGGCCTCCACCCACCCCCGGGTGCTGCCGCCCGCAGGCAGGGTCCTGGGCTGTGCCCTGTGCAGTTGAACAGCAGCAGCACCAGCAGAACCCACACGCTTGGATGAAGCTCTTCAAGAAATAGCAATAATCTTTCCCCAGAACTGTAAAACCGGCCAACAGAGTTCCACTGCAGAGAGAAAATTCCTCATAAAAATCTATATAGCACCCAAGTCATCTCTGCAGAGCCCTCTTCTCTTCAGGCTCATTCCAGTTTACGGGCTGGGTACTTCCAGGTGAAAAACAAAATGTGGTTTTGCCTCATAAGCAAGAGTTAGTTACAAAAACTATTTTCATAGAATCTGGGATATTGTAACTGGGCTACACAAAATATCTTGTTTTCTGAGTTCCATTTCTCAGCGTTAAGATTAACTCTATCCTTTGCTTTTGTATGTTTCTATAGCCAGTGGGCATTGCTGAATCATAGAATTAGTTGGAAACTGGACACTTGGGTGGTTTTCTTTCTGGTCACACCTGATCAACTTCTGAATTTCAAAATACTCCAGTAACTGCACATTCTCAATAGGTGAAGGTAAAGTGGCATTATACAACTACTGTTGCTGTCATCCACCTACAGACCTGGCTAACAAGAGTCTTCTATCATAAAACCCCATTTAAAGTACTTGATCAGACTCAGCTGCTAGGAAGAAAATTCCAAATAGAGCTGCTGATTTCCATGACATTTCAGTGACTGAGTGTAAACAAGATGCGTGTGTGGAGCCATCTCCTTTTGATTGCCAACAGCTTTCTTTCATCACTAGTGAGTAAGACATGGAGCTATGTCAGGCAAGGTAGCCTCTGCAAAGGCACATCCCAGCCAGTGTTAGACCTTTTACTCAGGGAATATAAAAGCCCCAAGCACAAAGCTGTAGGATCCCCTCCAACAATAATTCAGCCTTGCTGGAGACAACCAACTTAATGCAATCTTAATGTGATAAACTGCTAACTTGATTGGATTCAATGAGATGTAAATTATTAGATTCAATAAGTACACAGAGACCATTTCACCTTACATTCTGCTCAGGAGGTTTCTGCCTCCAGTCTCTTCATCATTCCTGTTAATCATGTGCAATGCATCACAGAGATGGGAACAGTTTGGGATTTAAGTTGTCCTCTCTGACTCCTCACAAGCCACCACAGCGTTGCCTTCTGTAGTAAAATGTTCTATTGATAAAAACCTTTTTCCAGGATAGCAGCGATCACTTATGAACACAACATGGTCTGTGATCACTTGTGATCTTCAGCACGGACAAATTTGAACTAAAAACTCTATTCATCCAGATTTTTTCAAAGTTCCTATATGCTTAAGCCAGAGAGTCTCTTCTCATGTAGATTCATTTTTAGTAATGAAAAGCTTTGTGGCCACAAGTAGACATTTATAACTTCTCATTCCCTGAAAGATTCTTCAAAATCTGTTCTGCTGAACACAGAAACCAGTGCTACCATTCCAAAAAAGGGGAAAAAAGCCATACTACATTATGAAAACATGTACAAAGATATTCACAAAAATATGAGTTCAAACCAGTGCCTCTGAGCTTGTAAAACTCAAGTGGGATTTACATTCCCCTGTGGTTTGTAAACACTTTGAAAAGATTTCTCCTTCTAACCTTTTTCAGATTCTGACTCAGACAAGTGATGTTTCTTAATTTTACTTAGCTGGTGTATTTCTAATCCGAAAAAAGGGCAAGTTTATACTTTGTGCACTGTGATGCTCGCCTTCTCTTCACCTTAAATTTTCCCTGTCTGCCATTGACAGGTTTTGAACCTCACACAGTATTTTCAGACTTTTCCAGTTTACCATTATGTAATTCATAACTACCATTCCTTCTGATAATTAATCTTTGCTGTGATGAGCACACACTTCCACTTTACAGATGCTGCTTTTTTCCCCATCAAGCATGTTCCACAGACTTCTCTTCTTCAATATATAGTCCTTCATCTTAAAAGCCTTTGAGAAGATAACTTGAAATACATAACACAGAATCTGTTAGTCCTATCAGGAACATCACAGTGTACCACTTAGCAAGAGGTTGTAGGTATTCCTCCACTTCAGGAACCTCTGAAAGGAATTCTTTAAACAAAACACTCCTACTTGAATTGAATTTGTTCAACAGTTTTATACTGAATAACGCTGTCAAAATCAAAACTCTGATTGATGTTTTCAAAGGATTTGTTTAAGAGTTCAAAACCCAGATCAGAACAGTTAATTTCAGGCTCCATATCTCATGTTAACCTTTTCTTTTTGCCTTAAAGGAGTGTTTCAGAGATCCCAAGTGATGTTATGAATGTTCCCCTGTAATTCCCAAACACAGCCACTCAGCATAGCATTCTTCCTGTCCTCTCTGATATTATTATATGTTTCTGTGACAAATGGTAACCAAAGCATTACCTCAGCAGAACAGATCTCTTGGGAGAATACCTAGTAAACAGAGCAAGGGATTTCCAGTTCCCCTCTAACTCAGCAGCCCTCAGATGAGCAGCACAAAGCCTAAGCAACACCCCCCTGGCAAGCCTGCAGCAGCCAGCCCCCTTGCAACCACATAACAGCTCCTCCTTTTCCTAGGTTCATTTTCTCCCAGTTTGGCACAGATCAGAGCTGGGCAGGGTCTGCCACCACTGAAACCAGTTTTTCAGAGCCCCAGCTGACACCACACAAGGGACAACAGCAGCACCATGACTGCCATGGACTGGCCCTGCAAATGTTTTACAGCCTCATGAGTAGGTGGATTTGCTCTTCCATCTGCTAAGAATCCAGCTTAGGTGTGGAAATGGCTTCTTAGGTTGATCATCTGGCACCAGATGACAGGAGTATCACATACGGTCCTTCTTGTGTGGTTTTCAAACGGATACCTCCAACTTTGAAGTTATTATCTCTGTTTCTCCTCTTTCAACTTAACACAGAGCTTTTGGACATTTTAATGTGCAGTTGCTAAGCAGTGGCATGGCTAAGGAGCCTGTAATATCAGTGGTACCTTTAAAATGACACTTCTGGGCATGTAAGAGCTGCTTACACTGCTCTTTCTGCTCAGACTAAAACCAGGTTTCACACTCCCTCAAAAATGCAACCTGCTGGCTGGCTTCACTGGCATTCTTCATCTCATTTCTTTTCCTACGCTTGCAGACAGGTGACTTATTTCTAGTTTATTACTGGTATATAACGAGCAATTGCATTCCAGGTTAGAAAATCCCTTTGGGATCCAAAGCCACAAATGCTGCAGTATGGCCTTACAGACAACTAGAGACTGGTTCAACACAAAATCCACACAAAATCAAGAGACCAGAGAGAAGGACGTATTCTGAGTAACTGCTGCCCAAGCATATAGGTGCAACTGCTGCTGGGAACTTGTTGAAGCACCTCTAAAATATTAGTGGTGTTGGATTTGGGAAAAGAAGGCCGAAAACCAAGGAAGAGACAGGGAAATCTTGTCAGCTGTCAACCAGGATTTCTACAGTCATCATCTCACAGTGAAGGAAAACATGAACCTCTTGAGGTCAACTTGGTTTGAGGGAGCAGTGCGGAGCATTTTAGGGTGTGAGGTAGCTTCACAGAGAACTGAGTGGGCCTTCAGCAGATAATATCTTTACAGGCTTTGCCTCCAGAAAATTAAATTCTTATCCAGAACTGTGTATTTCCTTCCTGTTAATAGTCCCTCTTAGAAACCCAAAGGGAAGGTTAAAGCTCATTCTGCTATATTAATACAAATAGGGACTTTTATTTCCCATTGACTTACGTGTACTTGGCCGTATTATCATCAGGTGTCAATGCGTAGCCCAAAGGGTAGGATTTGAGTCCAGGTTTAATTAGTTTACTCTAATGAGGTAAATCACGTTTCACCTTTCCAAGGAAGTAATTATTTGCACTCTTCCTGCTTTTCAGTACTTGCAGCACCTTCTTCATCTGCAAAGGGAGTGGAAGCTATTGCCTGGCTTATTCAGAAATGCAGCAGAACCTGTATATACAGAAACAAGAAGGAAATGCTCCTGAAAATGATACAGTGGACCAGAGGTAAACAGAGTCAAATCCAGTGACAAGACAATCTGCTTTTCAGACATATCACCTCATTAGTGTCCAGCTTTGGCAGTGAAGAGGGCAGTCAGCTGCCCTCTGATCCTTCAGCCTGTGTCCCCGGAGCACTCTGCATATTGAACATGACATGGCCATTCCCAGCACACGAAACACAAGCCGGGGCACAGCGAGCTGTGCACCATGCAGAGAGACTGGTGGGGAATGTTTACAGGGCAGAGGTCGTCTAGCACTGCATGCAAGACAGCAGGACTCCAGGGACAGCTTGAGTGGATGGGACCTGCTGAATGCCACTGCTCTACTGGCCTGGCAGGGGCACAGCTGGGATGGATGGAAGAGTGACATGAGTCTACAGCAAAGCAGGTGAAATCTATAGTAACAAAAGTGGGGACTTTGAAGTTCTTTCTACTTCACAGAATGAAGGAATGAAACAGGGTAGTTTCCCATACTTGGGGATTCTTCATCAAGCTATTTTTATATAGCATCCAGAATACAGGAACACGTTCCCTCTTCTGAGTGCAGTAACATGAAGGATCCCCAAGGCTGGGGCTTCTCCCCATCACTTTCCCTTAACTCCAAAAGCTTACAAGAGTTTGAAACCAAAATAAAATAAGAAACGCAGACCTTCAAAAAATAGTTGAGCATCTATTAATACAGTGCGTTCAAGAGACTTAGGGATGAAGTCTGCTAAAGCAGAAGTTTTCAGCTTTTACAAAAGAACAGGCAAATAAAATATGGGGTCATTTTTCTTTGAAAATGGTTTAGCTCCTGCTTTCACGCAATGCTGGTCCCTGCAGGTGCTAATATGGAGCAGCTCCTGCCTTCAGGGGAGCAAAGAGACCGTGGCTGCTTTATTAATAGGGATTTTTGTCTCTATATGAAGCAAGGGCCCATTTTCAAAAAGTATTCATGGAGCTGTTGGCAAAGTGATTCTGAGAAGCCCGGTCGTTAGTATCCCATACAGACACCTAAATATCCTGTAAAATTTTGCTCTAAATAAAAGTTAAGTAAGACCCCCTGTGGCTCAGTATACTCTAAATAAGATGTTCCTGGAGATTTGCATTTTCTTTAAGAAAATGTACTGTTGCTGCAAAAATTTATCTCATGCTTTAAAACCACCTCAGCTATAAAAAAGGATTATATTAAGCAGGGGAGAGTCATGAAATAAGAATGATCAAATACTCCCAAGCCTTATCATCAATAAAACTGTAAAGTTAGCCACACCAGTTCACTTCAGGGCATCTGCTCACATTTAATTGAATGATTGTTTTAATTTTTCATTGTTAAAAACCACTCAACCACTTATCAAAAGCCAGTGCTGCTCTTAGAGCTGAGCATAAAAACTTCTTGCTCAGCTCCACTGCAAAGTCCATATTTTTTGGAGATCCTGGGCCCTGTGAGAGGTGCAGAAATACAACGGTCATCCCAGACCCTGAGTTTCAGAGGCAGAATTCCCTAAGTGGGATCAGATCCTGAGACATCTTGCTTTTATCAGAAGAAAGGGAGGTGCTATTTCTTCCCCCAAACTTTCAATAGGCAGTTTTCCTCTCTGGCATTTTGTTTCATTAAGAAATCTCAGAGGCTGAATTTTGCCTGACGTAATGCAGATAAAGGATAGGTGTCCTCCTCCAAATAGCTTGAAGACCATTTCTCTACAGAAAATATGGACCATTTTCTCTACAGTCAGATGTTTCTGGAAAGCCTGGGGTAACATCTACCAGTATTTGTACTGGAAACATACCAGCTACATTGTTAATACAAATGATGCCACCAGTTGACACCCATGAGGTCTGAAGACCTCAGCTCAGCACTGTACAAAAAGAAAACTGCCCATCACTGCCCTGAAGACCTACTACTCTGTAAAATCATGGCAAAAAAGAAGAAAAGCTTTTCTCACACACACAACTACCAGCATGGATGTCCCCAGTTCCAGTAGCTGGGCAGATTAGGCAAGATGGACACCATTAGGGTGGTGCCAGCAGAGCCACGCAGTGCTATGTTCTCTTCCCTGCCACATACCAAGGAGTATTGGCTGTGCTGCAGGAAGAGGAGCACAGTTATCTCCCCACTCCAGTGCCCCCACTCTAAATATAGCCCTGGCTAAAGCCTGCAGGGGCTGACAGCCCATGGGCAGCACATGAGAAGCAGCCAGAAACAGCAGTCAGAAGAGCTGGATTCCAAGTCATTGTTGCTAGGTTTGACAAAGTGATTCAATATAGCCTCAAAACTTCTTCCGAACCAAGGCTTGGATGTGTGTTTTAATGCCCTGCTGATTACAGCACAAAGGTGAGATGTTCAGGTGAGCTCACTCTGTGGCAAGACAAGAAAGCCAAAGGAAAGGAAGTCCATAATACTTGCACACATAAAATCATAGAACAGCTAGGGTTGGAAAAGACCTTAAGATCATCTAGTTCCAACCTGCCTGCCATGGGCAGGGAAACTTCACACCAAACCATGTTGCCCAAGGCTCTGCCCGACCTAGCCTTCAACAGTGCCAGGGATGGAGCATTTACCACTTCTTCAGACAAGTGGGCCAGATTCTGAGGAGCAACGGATATTTCTCCACTGGTACTAAGGCACAAACCACTGCAATGTGTTTAAGGTCCAGTCTCTATTTTTCCTGGGCAGCTTTCCCTGCAGCACTCATCCCCAAAAGAACAAAAGCTTGCCAGCCACATCTCCAGACTAAGAGTGTGCATATAATGGGTGTATCATATGTCAAATCAAAGTGTCTGCACCTTCCATATTTTCTAAACCATCCCCTATTGTTTTGTTTATCTTCTTTGTTTAATTTCCTTTGTCAAGAACAACTCAATTCTCTAATGTAAACACCAGGTCAAAGCAAAAAATAGAATGCTTAAGAAAAGTAATTCAGCTTCTCCAAAGCAAATGTCTCCCGTTTCTCTCCCAAAGTATTTGCTGAATATCATCTGAATTCACAGAAAGCTTCAGATCTGCTGAAACTGCCATTGTTGGGCTGGGGCTTTTTTTTAAACAATCAAACTTAGCATTCACTGAAAGGAACTTTCCATTATGAGATTGGCTGTATTGTGAGATGGATTCTAAAATGATGAGATGCCAAACAACAAACATCAGACTCCTCAGTCCATGGACTGTGAGCCTTTCCTAATCCCTCAGCTCACCTCTGCAAGCTAATCTTTGGTACTCTGCAGTACAGAAACTTATTTTTTCTTGTAAGTGAAACTGAGAATCTTATGTAATTGAATGACTCCAGCATTCAATACTGTGATACAATATCAACTCAGAAAAGATTGTAGATGTCTCAGGGCCAAACCCCACCATTACCCTGAGTTTGGATTCAATGTGTAGAATTACTGTGGGCTTTCTCAGCATAGCAGATGGTGGAGGCTCTAGGGAACCAACTCCAGGTCCCTGATTCTCCTTCCTATCCATGCCCTGTACTACAGTTAATAGTCCACTATTTTGCCACTGGCAAGGAAACTACCAAGGATATATAAAGAGGAAATGGATTCTCTCACACCACCTTCCCATGCATAAAATTCAATTTATACTCAACAAAGACATAAGCAGGATTGTAAGGGCCACATTCTCATGCAGATGCTCACAACAGCCTTCCTTATATTGTAGACACCTGCTGGGGACACCCTGCAACCAATCCCTGTGTGGTGCAGACATGTTGGAATCACAGGCAACTACCCAACTCAAATGACAGCAGTGGCTCAGAGGCCCCAGAGTTGCCCCAGCTGGATGGCAAAATTGAGGCAAACTGCAAATTCATAAAATTATGAAATCCCTAAGGCCCAGTGCAAGGCTAATTACCTACATTAAGTCTTTGAGTGCAATTACCAGCTCTAATGGTTGCAGGGACAGATTCCAAAACACTGCTATTTAAAACTTTCAGAACTGGAGGGTTTGGGATAATGCTAAAACCAAGCAGGTCATCTCTAGAAAAGAAGAAAACGAAATTGTGATTACATTTGGGCTATACTCACTTGATACTTGAAATTAAGTGAATGTTATACCAGGACACACAACCTTGAGAAGGAACAATCTGGATTTTGTTTTTTGCAAATACTGTTCATGTTTGATATCCAGACATTGGTCATTAGATCTAGTTTTATTACAGCCATAAAAGAAGTGAGTCAACAGCTTAGTCACATCAGGCAGGATATGCTTCAAGCACAGCCTGAATGAAAGAATGAAGTTAAACACTGAGAAATACAAGGTAATTAAGAAAAGAACCCTAATATTTTCTTCCCTAAAAAGCTAGAGGTAACATACAGGAAAGTCTTTGAGTAAGACTGCACAGCATACTGGGAGGGAGCAGGGTATGGATTTAAAGGAAGTAAACTGGACGTATCAGCACACATCAGGATGGCAGTTTGATGGCTTTCAAGAGTATCAGGTGTCTGTCTTGTAAAAGAAATGCAAAGAAAGATAGGGTCTGGTTCTTACCCTACATCAGCATAAAACCTGGCACCTGTTGACTCTGTTTGTGCAGATTATCCAATTACTAAAGGCAGACACTGCCAGTGTGAAGTCTGGAGGATAAGGAAGAGAAACAGCTCAGCAGGCTCTGGTAACTTCAACATGTCATGTGAGTACAGAGTGACCTTTCAAGAGTGATCCTGAAAAGAGTCTGATGGATACATTAGAGCATTATTTATTTATTTTAAATTAAACCAGTAGCTAAGCACTGTGCTCGCAGGAAGAGAAAAGAGACAGTAAGTGGGATGGGAAGAGAGCAAGGAAGGAAATCTTTTCAGATAAGTCAAAAAGATTGTGTCACTGCAGGCCTAGAAATAAGTCTCTCACAGACAGTATGGCAGATTTATGCCACTCTAGGCTTGACTCCAGGAGGCTGGAAAGTTGGAGTGAGCTTTTTAGAATGGCATTTTATTTCAGTGTGGGTACATGGTTAAGACTCAACACTGAAGGAGTTTAATGACACTACATTCTCAAGGGAAACATAAAATATATAGACAGTCACATATGCCCTCCTATCTGATGGCAAGAACTAGTATTTTCTATTGCAATGGAAAATGTGAATGGGATTAGTGGTTTGTGAGTAATAGACTGAAGAGCATCTCTCACAGGAGATGGGGTGGAAGCCAGCGGACTGTGGATCCACAACCCCTGTGGGCCACCAAAGCTCTGGATGTTGCCAATGTTACTGTAGGCAACTAACAAGGTCTCTGCACATCTGGTTTGTACCATGTGCAAATAATGACATTAACTTCTCCTTTGGGATCCACAGATGAAATGGATGATATGTGAGGAAGGATTAATATGAGGAAAAGTGATTATGCCACCAGAGGGCAGTGAATGAAATGGGTTGGGTTTTGTTTGTAAGAGACAAGTTGTAAGGATAAAACAACTAAACCATCTAAATTCTACACGTGTGCCTACAGACACTGCTGATGGCCTGGTTCACTGGCAGTTTTTATCAGTTTGGTGTTGGAATGGCTTGGTGAGAGTCAGCAGAGATGTGCTGATATAAAATCACTTTAAGAAAGTCATTATGGTCAGTGCCATAATGTTGGGGACTGAACACGTATAAGGTAGTGAAATAATAACATAGGGGATAAACCTTCACCTAAATACATCTAAATAGACAAAAAGCCAAAAGCTTCCAGCAAAGGTAAGGCCTCCTCAGATACCTTCCACACATTATCTCAGTCATGGAGCCAGGGAGTACGTGAAATAGTCTTAATTCTCACAGGCCCTTGGCCAAACTCAGAGGACAATAGACTCCCCCCAGGGCCAGAGGCCCTGCCCTGGTGGGACAGACCATCACCAAGCTTGCCCTTGCAAGGGAGGAGCTGGCAGGGATGGAGGGCACAGTGCTATTGACTCCAAGGGCTGTTCTGCATCTGGATTCTGTCTGTGTCAGTGGGGCATGATGACTACAAACACTGCTCCACCTCTCCAGTCCTCCCTTCCTGTCAAAGCATCCTCCACCCAAGGAATCCCTTTCCTTCAAATTGGAAGAAGATGGGGGCTGCTGCTGCAGCTCTGGTGTGTTACTCTGCTTTGTCCTCAGAGTGCAATTATCCGAAACACAGTCATAAGACACAATTTACAATCCTTGCAGCTTTTTGGCATCCCAGTGTATTGGCTTACAGATAGAATTCGTAGTAGGATGCAGCAGATAGACAGCGCACTCTAATTACAGATTTACATTAAGAGGAAGGTTTAAAAGCTAATAGGACATTATTAGAATAATGATCCCTAGGTGTTCTTCCAGCTGAACATCTGCCATTACTAATTAAAAACAAGTTAAAGTCAACCTGTTTAAAGAGAAATCAATATTTACAGAAACTAGATACCACTCTAATGTTAGAAGTGGTGCCGACCTACAAGAACCTTCCCACATGCCAGACCAAATCTAAAGCACATTGGGTATAAACTGGTACCTGCGCAAAAAACGCCTTTGCAAAAGCGAGTCAGAAATTTGACTCATGCACAGCTTGTTTGTCTCTCTCATTAGTCAGCTGCCCAGCACTTCCAAATGATTGCCACATAAAATGACACGTTACCCACTTTCTGAGATTGGGGTGTCATTTTTTCCAAAAGCAGGTCAGAAATTACATTTTGAGTGGCAGATGAAAATAATCTTGCAGCCTGTCTCCCCTGTCTGCAACCTTGATTGCTATTGAACAGAGCGTCATTTTGTGGAAGCGCACAGAATCTGCATCAATCTAACTACATGGGAATGTAAGAGTAAATCCTGGAAGTGAAGGCATATGGTTACAGAGAGAAAACAATTAGGCAAAAAATTACAATAGCAAATAGCCTTGAAATCCATTAGCTACCTCAAACTGAAAACCAAATACTTATTTCATCAGTCATTGTACAACCATCACAAAACAGAAGAAACCCCTGAAAATGAGGAAACACTTGTGTGTCTGAGCTGAGGAGTGTTTTAAGATGTACCACCAGCATTGTGCAAAAGAAATGAAGTTCAGAAATATGTGGGTTCATTCAAAGACTAAAAGGAGAATATTCAACCCACAGCTGCAGGCAACTCATTGCTAGCACAGTACTCCACCAATGCTTACACACATCCACAGAAACTTACACCTGCCTCATCTGGCCCAGAGGCACTGCCCAGTACAATGAGAGGGAAAGGAAAGGGATGAAGTTCTCCTGACAGCTTGCCTTCTCTCACATAAACCCAAATCCACTGGAAAAAAAAAATTAAGGCCAAGTCTGACTCCAGAATGTAACACTGCCATTGAGCCAACAAAGCCCGTGCATATCAACCAGCGGGAGCAGCAACACAACTATGAACTTCAGGCCTCATACTGGAAATGTTGACCACTGACAGCTTCCACTGTCTCCAGGTGAAAGATCAGTGGCCCCTTTGGAAAACACTGTTCTGTTCATGACGTACCTGGAAGAAAAGCTCTGTAGTCTGGTAAATGCTCTAGTGTTCCCAGGCCAACAGCAGTGGAAGAGAAGAGTCAATGGCAGAAGAGTCTCTGCTTTTATAGCAGTGCCCAAGTTGGACTTCAGGGGCCAATAGCAAGCACTTGTGTGACCTTGCGTTTGTGATTTCCATAGACTGTATTATTAGAGGCTTCAGTTTGGTGTATGTTTTTGCAGTGTGGGAGCAATAAAGAGCAAAGGCAAGAAATAAAGAGCCTCCGGGTGCTGACATAAAATTAAATCCTGACTTCTCTTTCAAGTTCAAGGTAGGAAAATCATAGCCGTATGTCTTTGTCAAAAGTGTGCCCAAGCACTAATATCATCAAGGACAGAAACGTTTGCCATGCAATCCTACCACACTCTCTATATCATGCAGAGCCTATGTGGACTTAGGTGTAAAATAATCTACTAACCTTCTTTAAAACATGCCAGCAAGGAGGATTTGGCCCCCTGTAAGTAACTTTAGATTACAGCTGCTGGATCCACAGGGAGACCAAAGCTTTCTTCAGGGCAATATCTGATCAGAGGAGAAACAGTTGTCGGCCTCTAGGAAACTGCAAATCATTTTTTGTTCAAACCCACAGGGATTTTTGCAAGGCCTGCTGAGCCAATTTAAACAGAGGAAAAAAATCTGAGAACCCTGCAACAATATTCTCTGCAGTTTTCTAAAAGCCAAATCCTGCCCATCCCACTCAGTGAAGCAATCTTACTGAAGTTAATGAAACTGGTCCCCACCTAGAAGGCAGCCTTACTGCAGCTCTGTCTCTGCACAGCGAGTTGCTTGCTTGTCTTGGCTGAGTTGAACCATATCAGTTAGTTTGCAGTTACATCCCTCTCCCTGCTAATACTGACATGTTCAATTTGGGGTTCGTTTTCTTTTTTCCCCCCTTTCTTCAATGATGTGTTCCAACATCTTTTCCTCCTGCCATAGACAGAGCTAGGTGAGCAGCAGAATAAACATAAGGATATCAGAGTGCTGCACCTGTCTGTAAAATGACATGAATTTAATCAAAACCATTTCTAGTCTCGGGGCTCAGATGCACCTCTGGTCTTGCTGCTCTTCCCCCAGGCAACTGCTTGTTGTGCCTCTAGTGGAGGCTCAGGCATACGCTCAACATCACCAGCAAGCAACTAAGCAGAGAGACTGCATTATTTGATTTCTGATTATGTAAAGCTACCTTCTTTTTGTGCTCTCATTGGTCTTACGAATTACAGTAAAACTGTGGCTAACCTGAGCCAGATCCTGCTTATGCCTCACTTGTGCCAAGGTAAATTAGGAGAAATTGCGGCCCAGTCAGTGAAGCTACATGAAAGTAAGACTGGGTACAAGAATCATTAACATTTTTAATGGCACTGCTGTTTGAACAAAGCTAGTTCTCTTTATCTAGAACAAAAACAACAACAAAGACAATCCCAAAGCAGGAAAATACGTGTCCACTGACAGACAAATTACTCTTGCTGAAGATTCAAAATAGATTTTTTTTTTACATTGAGGAAATAAAAGCCAGATAAACAGCAGCTTTTATGGCTACTTAAAACATCCAACTGCAGGAAGGTATTTTTGCTGTATCTGCCATGTGTGGTACCTAAAAATACCCACAATACCTAGAAAGTTAGAAAAAATTAGTCTTTTGCTTCTGGTATGCTTTATAATGGATACATCTAATTCAGAGTGTATCAGACAAGAAAAGGAGGAGTTTCAAGGAAGACAAAATCTTTAATCTAGTTAATTAATAGGAGGTATAGCATGTGAAAACCGTATGTAAAATGAGAACATAATCAGATTCTGCTCAGGCTGCTGCTCATTTGGTAGACAGACAGAAGTTAACAAGGGGCCTTGCAATCTATTTAACTTGCCACAGGATCAGAGCCTGCATCAGCCTTTTGCCCATGGAGCCACACTCTTTTATGACTCCTGCCCTTCCCCATAGAAAACAAAGGTGATGCTGCAAGACCCTCCTTCAGCTCCACCAGGCTGTCAGTAACGAGTCACACACAAGTCGGTGCAGAAGCTGCCTCCAGCACTCAGCTCCCGCAGCTGCAGGGACTGCCGCTGCGCACGCCCGTGACAAGCACAGCAATGCCAGAGCCACCACTCCTGACAAGACACTCTCTGTAGGCGCCTCATTACCAGCCAGTGACGACTGCTCCATACAGAAACCATTCCCAGCTCTCATGAAGAGGTGCATTGATTTGGCTGGTGCTCGTTACGTTCCAGTAATGCAAAGGCATCAACAAGTACATATGGGGAAGGAGTGTATTTTTTTTCTTGAAGAAAAGCTCTAAATGAAAATCACATAGTTTTATCTTGAGATATGCAGGGAGGATTTAACCAAACCAGCTAAACATGGCATTTACGTGGGAAATGCAAACTACAGAACAAAGTACGTAACTTTGTGACTTGATCCTGAAATGAGGTCTGATGAGGTTTAGCATGATGACTACGAATACATTGTTGTAATAATAACATTTTTTGCAATAATTAGTACAAATAATTGTTACAATGATTTTAAAATAGGAGATAATCTTATCTGTTTTTACCCTTTTTCTTGGCATTCGCATGCTGGACTTGATTTCTGCTCAGTAATGGAATAAGAACGTTTCACCTCCATTTGTCAGGCCTTTGCACACCCTTTTCTACAGTTAAACCACGTGGAATTTCCAGTCCAAGCAAAAACTTCAATATTCAAGTACTTTATTATTCAATTTTTAAAAGTCCCAGCAGAGGAAACACAGAGTGTCTGTGACATGAATCTCATGCGTTTTCTTTTCACCTTGGGGAAAGGATAAATTAGCCTCAGCCTTTACAAGTATTTGCCAAGTAGCTACATTTTAATCCTAATTTATTTATGCCTGAATCCAGCAAAGCACTTAAGCATATGCTTATGCTAAACAAATGAATTAGCCCATTAACACTACAGTTAAGCATCATGGAAGCTCTGACAGATTCTCTTCACTTCCTTATCCTGCAGAAAGAGTTTAATTTATATTGTAATGGATTAATTTTACCTGAAACACCACCTATATGCTGACTGTTGCAAAAATAGTATTAATTTGTCATAACCACTGCAAACTGGACAGGTCAAGTGAGTTTATCTCAGGACACATTTCTGCCCCATGTTTTCAATGTAACCTGAAAAGACTACCATGGAAAATCAGGTGTATCACCTACTGGTTAAATGCAAACAAAACAGAGTTACCTTCCTTTGTTTTGCAATGCTTCTTTAAAGCAACAGATGCTAGGTTAAATCTCATGTTCAGGCATTTATCACATCTGTTTTCTGTTCCCTTGGAAAATATATTCACAATAGTGCTCAAATGAATTACAATGAGATTTGTCAGTTGAAACCTAAGAGGGAGTTCAGGGAATAAGCATTTAATTTTAGGAGGAAAAACATAGGTGTTTAATAGCTTTAAACATGTTTTCAGATGGTTCAGATAGGCAAAGCTCCATTACAGCCGCAGTTTGAGACATGACATAACCTTCATAAGGTCGTCAAAGAGATGTGAGGCTGCAGGAAGAGGAGGTGAAGAGGAGTCCACAGGGGTGGGAAGCCTAAAGGTGCAGGCTGTGAACCCGCAGCACAAGCAGGAGAAGCCTCGATGCACCAGTATTCTGGCCCTGCAGCCTTCCCCAGCAATCACCACCAGCACAAGAAAAACTTTTCACCTTAAAAATGAATAAATCTTCACTGTTCTCTTGTAAAACTGGAGCCTGCCTATTCAAAGGCACTGAGGAGGCTCCAGTAAAGAACTTCCATAATCACATTTTCTCCTTAACAGCTTTTATGAGAACACAGGAAGGTCTTTCTCCCCTTCCAAGCCTGAAGAGACCCGGAGAATGGTATTGACAAAGACAGTCCTTGAACTCAGGAGGAGTAGAATTTGACTCAATTATTCTGCAGGCTAACAGTAAGTAAAGATAAAAATATTGCTTTGAAGAGAAGGGTTTCATTGCAGCAAAATTATATACAAGCACCTAATAAAGTATAATCTAAGACTTGTCATTCATACAGCTATCATTTTCCCTGTAGCAGCTCTGAAATGAATTCCTGCAGCACTGCTACACAAGTAAGGCAACCTTGATTAGGACACCAGTTATTTTGCCAACGTCCCTTCCTCTTGTAACTGTTAGCCCCCTTTTTTGGCCAAATGATACTTCTTCCTTTGAGAGACTCCTCTACCCTCACGCTGCCTCTCCCAATCCCTTGTACAGACTCCATGCATTTGTCTTCCAGTTTCACTTTTGCTGCCTTCCAGGCATGTTACTCATGCCAGTGTCTTCCAACAACACAACATTTAGTTCTTCCAGACTCTGAGTCAATGCTTCATTTCTCTTGAAGTCACCATTGCTTTCCTCCACAGCCTGAGTGGATGGGGGTGTGACTAACATACTGTTTGATCTTCCTTCCCCAAAGACCACTGCCTAGCAGTTTACGAGAAGGCTCAGTTCCTCTAAAAAACAGAAAGCTAACCAAGTTCAAATGGCTCTAGAATTTTAAAAGCAAGTACATCCACCTCTTGAAGAATAAAGAGCTCTTTAGAAAAAAAAAAATAAATGTTATTTGTTGTCTGAGTACAGAGCTATTTATGAGACGAGATTCAGAAACCATCCTCCTTAAAGCTCCAGAGGAATTCTGCCTTCAGTGTTAATTCACGAGCTGAACACAGTGCTTTTCTCACTGTGGGCCTGATATTATATGTAAATGTCATCCCTTCTGAAAGTAGCTAGAAAACAGCGAGAAGTTTAAAGAAAAACAGCTTCAAGTAGAAGCAAACACTGTGGTTAGGCTTGGATTGGCTTTATTGAAATTTCTTTACGTCCAAGGTTCTGTTACTGCGTAATTCAGACAGCAGAATAACTAAATTGCATTCAGGCGAAAAACTCATTTGAAGTTATTCGAAGAACAAAACGCCCTCAAGTTATCTTTTACACACTAAACAGAAGAGCAATCTTCATGTTTACTTTGAGCCTTTAATTCTGACATATTACAAAGTATTTTGTTAACTTGTCTTCAGTGAAACAAAAGCAAATCAGACCTGGAAACCTGGTCCATCCTGACTTAGAATCTCTTGGGCAGAGAAGTTCCTCAAACAAACTTGAATCAAGCTAAGTACCAGGAGCAGATCATTTTCTCTGGCCTCTCCATTTGCAGGGCAGGCTGGAGGCAGTGTCATTGAACATGACCAAATTTTCCACTTTTTCCCCTCATACTACAGGCACACATCAGATGCAGCAGAGATGCTTGGAGCTGCAAGGCTCTAGGAAGAGCTAAGGTGGGAAGATGGTAAAAGATTCTTTCTCTTACGACCTCAGCACACGAGCAGCTACGTGAACAGCGCCCTGGAGGCAAGAATAACTCCAAAGAAACAAATGCTACTATGACAGAAACCTCTCCAGGGAAGTCCTATTTCTCAGGATGTTTAAAACTAGGCCAAACAGAACAGTGGCAGCAGCACAACAGAAAATGGATGGCAGAGACTCTTCCTTAGCTTCCAGCCCCCGTGGGATTTCACTGCTGTTAATTGGGAAGTTGAGAGACCCAGGGCACTGCAAATGGGATGTAAGGCTCTTAACCATAGCTTGCTGCCTACTGCTTCACTGCCCTCTCCTTTTGTGTGCTGCTTTACTTATAAACTTCACGTAACTTTGAAACAGGAAGTCATGCTTTCAACCCTGCTGATGCACTTACTCCACACAATAAAAAGTTTTAGGACTCATCACTTAATAATAAGAATTCTCTTTCCTCATCAGGTCTATTGCAGGAACATGCAATAAATTACACTTTTTAAAATAATAAGAAGAAAACCCTGTAGGTTAAATGTCTTAAAAAAACTCCAACAAACAAAACCAAACAAAACCACCCAGGCACAGCTGCATTCGCAAGAATTTGTACTGTATAATCACCCACCACCACTTTATATAATTCTGTTGGTCATTTGAATGAACAGTTTCAAAAGATTTCATTTTAAAAGGAAAACATCCACTTAAAGGCCATATGAGCAGATTGCAACCATGTTTAAGGCTACATTCACAAAGATACCAACTGAAAAGGCAAAGGAAAAATATGGTTTTTCCAGCATGTTTAACCTGGGAAACTTGTCAGAAATTTCAGTAAAGTTCAAAAAGACCTCTTCTGTTAAAAAGCACATTAATAATCTCACTGAGTTTCCCAGCAAAGTAACCTGCCCAAGTCCTTGCAGGACCAGAGCCTTGCTTGCTCTTTGCTGTGTTTCCAAACAGAAGCTAAACTACTTTTCAACAGCTTCAAACAAGTTCATGGAAACCCAAAGATACACGTCATTGCTTAGTCACCTGATGGACTGTTACAGCAGTTGCCCTAATAGAGCCTTCCCACCTGTAGCACACATTTTATGCTGTATTATTGTTATGGTTGGGTGTTTTCAGAGAGCAAGAGACCACATCTTTATTTAGCTTTGTAACCCACCCACTGTAACTTGTGCGTATCCCAACAGACATGCCTCAGTGACCAACCTCAAAGGTATTGTGCTTGCTCTGCTCTGGCAGCCACAGCAATGCAGGGGATGCTTTCCACACGCAGTGCCAGGCTGTGGGACAAACCCCTACACACTCTGGGTGATAAAAAGTTATGTTTTCTGCTCAGAAATGCACTGTAATCAAACGGCTATTTTATTACCAAACTGCAATCTCAACACATCCATATCCAGCCCACTGATAAGTAGCACAAACCACAGGGCTCCACCACCTTATCGTAACCAGTGTAACTCTAAACTCTTTGCTAGCTACGCCCAGGACTATGTACTCAAACACGAGGTGGAGGGGATTTTAGACATCCCGATTTCCCTTCTGCTTTACTTCATGGGAATTATACACACACCTGTGGTTCCTGGATGGGGGGGAGCACAGTGTATTGCACTGCTGGCCGTACCTCGCTGTGGGGAGAAGAGGGACAGTGCAATTAACCCCAGGTTTGCGTTTCAGTTTTACAGCTATAAACGCTCATTTCTGGATTTACTACTTCCTTCCCAGCCTGCTCTGAAGCATAACCCGGGCTGCCAGGCTGACAAACCCTGCCCGGCTCACCACCTCCCCTACTGACTCGTGTGCCAACCCGGGGAATCCCTCCCTGCTCTTC
>NW_009917809.1:29805-31973 GCF_000696875.1 Nestor notabilis | reverse complement strand
TCTCGGGCAGCTTGGTCTCTATCCACAGGGTACCACGATGCTGCTCCTTCGCCTCCCCAGAGCGGTGGAACACTCCTTAACTCCACAAGCACGGAGAAAAAGCAGCGTCCAACTTTTTGCAGTGGTATTTACCAGCCTCTTGGTAGCGGTTTGGGCAGCTCAGTCAGCGCAGCTCAGCCTTCCTCTGTCTCTGCTGCCCTGCCACTGCAAAGCGGAGGAATAGCTGATGGAAAGCTGGAGATGCTGGTGCTGCTCCTCAGAGGTGCTGGTACTGCGAGGGCAGCAGGGAACACAGCGCTTACTGAGGATGGGGTCTTATGAGAGAGCACGTCCAGGGATGGGGATGCTCCCAGCAAGTGATGGAGAGCTTGGGGTACCTCCAGCCAGGTTCCCCTGGGCCAGGCACGTCCCTCGGTGTCCCCAGTAGCAGCAGTGGAGTGGGAGAGGCAGGCAGGGGCAGGCAGTGAGGAAGGTGCCTGTGCACCGATCCTGCAGCAGCCCTCAAAAGACAAAGCAGAAAGTGAGCGTGAGGGTGTGCGTGGGGAGGGGGGATGCAGAGAGCTGCAGAGGCAGCCTAGTGTCACCTTAGAGACACTCAGAAACTGGCACTTAACCCTTCACAGGCCAGGGAGGCAGAGGACAGGGACAACTGCATCTGCCTGCCTGCAAGGGTACACAGGGAGCTGGGTCTCAACCACTCATCAGATAAGGTCAGTCAGTCTGGAAAGCAGCAGCCCCAGCAGAGCAAAGCGCCTGCTGCTCAGGCCGACTGTCCAACATGGGTGAGATCTGTCCAGGGATGGGGTCCCCAGCTTTGGGCAGTGGTACCCAAGGAGAGGTATGGCTGTAGCATGGCTCACGCAGGTCCTTGCCACTTGGGAAGCCACATTATTCCTGATTTTACTATTTCAAGGCATTCTTTCTCCAACTCTGGCACCCAGAGGTAGAAAGGCCCTTCTGTCCTCTGCCCACATCTGTCAGGTCAGTGGCATTGTCTGTCTGTCCTGGGCTGGGACTAGACTTTGTGGCCCCAGTCCCAGCTCTGGGCTGCCTCAGCCTTGCTCGCCCCAGTGCTGCTGTGGTGAGAGATGCCCCACAATGCTCCCATATGTGCCTGCCTGCTTGGTTGGTTTTGTTCTGCCCGAGATTCACATGCTGAGGCTTTATCTGCTGGGCACTGGAAAATCTGAGCTTCGAGTCTATAAAAGCCACCCCCTGCATCAGTTACCCGCAGCAAGGTCCTATGGTTGAGTATTACAGCAAGGTCCTGTGGTTGAGTGTTACATCAAGACCACATTACTGTCACCCCTAATCCCAGTGTCTTCCTGTGAAGGGCTGGTACGACTGGACCTGGAATGTGTCCTCAGTCTGCTCTCACTGTTCTGTCACCCTGGGAGTCATCAGGAGCAGCTCATCCCTCTTGCCACCTCCATGCAGCCCTGTGACAGGGCACATTCCTGACCCTATCCTGGGAAGCAGCAGGGGCTGGAGCAGAGCTGCTCCTTCCCCTGGGAACCACAGAGCTCCAGGTAACCAGACAGAGCTCACCGAACCCTCATCTGGCCCGAAATGTCACGGTGACATCTCCCCATCCTGTGCCTGATTTGTGCCTCCCCGGGCACGGCAGCCCCCGAGCCCACTCCTCCGCACAGTCGTGACTGCGGGAGCCCTGCACCCTCCTCACTGCATGACTCAGCCCCTCCAGCCCCCACAGGGGCTTTGTTCCCCCTGGAAGCCGGAGCATGGGCAGAGCTGGCCCTGGAGAAGCAGTTTCACCCTCTCTTGCTGTGATGGAGACCTGCCTGGGAGCTTGCCAGTGCTCCCTGCACTGATGCACGGCCCTGGTCCGTGTCCTTCTGCCACCCACAGGCACCGTGGAAGCAGGGAGCTGGCTGTGGGAAGGGAGAAGTAGCAGGTACCGGGTGGTGCAGAGGGACCTCGCTGCTTCTCAGCACCCACTGATGCCTCTCTGCCTGCACTGGGGCTCGCCCTGGCCTGGGGGTGCCCTGTTGGCCATGTGCTGAGAGCTGCCTTCATCTGCACTGGCTGGGCTGCCCAGAGGAGCTATGGAGGATGCAGGATGCAGGTCCAGTTGCATTCCCAAATTTTGGCAAACATATATCTTGTTCCTCATGGTTGAAGGAGTCAGTGGCCGAGGAAGGGGATGG
>NW_009917809.1:26343-29782 GCF_000696875.1 Nestor notabilis | reverse complement strand
GAGTGGCGGCGGGAGGAACGCAGGGTGCAGGGAGGAGAGGACAGCCACTTGGGACTGCATTGGTGCCATAGGACAGGAGCTTCTGGGAGGGAAGCAGAGGTCCTTATTGCAGGGAAGCTCCCAAGGGCAGGCACAGCAGAGTCCAGGCTCACAGCACCTCTGGTTGAGGCAGAGAGCAGCAGGACCTGGGTGCCTCCTGCCTTCAGATGGGGCTGATGCTGCACTATGGAATGTCTGTGTGGGGGAAGAAGCCACCAGCGAGGATTTTGCCCCTTTCTACCCATGTGCCAAAGAGTGGGGCTCTCACACAGGATCTTGTGTGACTGGAGGAGACATCACGGGATAATCCTGGATGAGGGGAGGTAAAGGTTTCTTCAGGCTTCTGCATCACTCTGTGCCTACCCAGGACGTTTCATGTGTCTGTCACTAATGGGGTCACCCTTCCCTTGGAGGATGCCATCAGAGCTGCCTGAGGACCTGGGAAGAGCAGGTAGACGCTGGTTGGGGACTCTGTGGCTGGGTGTTGGAGGTGGTCAGTCCTGTCCTTCTGGCACCCTTCTGCTGAGCCAGGTCATCCACTTACCTGGGGCACAGGCAGGAGAGGGCTGCTCCTGGGCCCTGGGAAGGGATTTCCTTCTGCGTGGGCACACAGGATGGTGCAAGGGCAGCTCAGTGTTACCACACAGACCCCATCCTTGCTTTTGTAGGCACAGGCTTTCTAGGAAGCAGCATTTCTTCCTAGAGAGAGTAAAGCTCCGGGAAGAGTTGAAGACCCTCAACTTGTGCCTCCCCTGGGCACAAGAAGAGGAACCTCCACCCTGCTCACCTGTAAGCCCTGTTTTAGCCACGAGGTTAGAAAACCAACACGGATTTGTTGAGGCTGATGCGGGCTGGGTTAAGTTCCATCACTATCAACAAGCCCTCAGTACCTCGGGGGTGTCAGGAGGTGCAAACACCCTGTTCTCCTCCACAGGTGTCCAAAAGCCCAGGCTGTTGCTATGCAGCATGACTGAAGCCTGCAATCCCATGGTGGGTCCATGTGAGAACTGCTTGCACAGTCCCAAAGAGTGACAGCAAGAAGTGATGCTCTCCTGAGAGCTCTAATAGCACACATCCTTCTGTAACCAACTCACGCACCACCAGTGGCCCAGTGAGACCAAGAGCCAGTTCTGTTCTCTTTTCTCTTATCAAGTTGGCCTGGTAACAGGGAACAATTGGGAATAATTTGTCTCTGGAAAATGAAGCCCATGTTCTGTTGGTGTTCTTTTGTTCAGGGCTTGTACCTACCGATAGTGCAGAGGCTTGTTGGAAATGTGGTCCTAAATGGGCAAAAGCCCAGCTGGTGGGGTAGGACTTGGCTGGGGGCATTTGAAGCAGACCCAAGTGTAACTGAGTGAGGCTGAAGTTGACTTGTAAAGAAGGTGCCCTCTCGCTTTGCTCCTTCTTTCATCGTGCTCTAATTAATCTCTGTAGCCAAACTGGTAGGTGTGATTGGCTGGTTGCATTAGGGAGGCATAGCAGGGATCAAAAGATCTTGATGTGCCTGCTCTGAGCAGCTCAGTTATCTGGTAGACTGTAGGTAAGGGGGATTTGTCAGATGGAAGGGTAATTTGCTCCTGATGGACGGGAGTTCTGATTGCTTGCACTGCATCGGTGTTAATGGAGCCAAAGCCTGAGAACTCGTCCTTTCAAGAGCTGCTCTCCTGCACCCGTTCGTGTTGATGTTTTGGAGGCTACAGGCCACAGTCTCCCTGGAAGGCAGTGCCCTGAGAGCTGGGTGATGGTTCACAGCAAAGCCAGAGCCCCTCGCTCAGATGGGATCTGATGGTTGCAGGGAGAGGCCTGGTCACAGGGTGGACAACGCTGCATCACACTGATGCAGGGGTAGGGGGCTGATTTGGACAATGTGCCACAGGGAACACCTCAGACCTTCGGCTTAAAACTGGTTCTGGGCCAGGACACAACTTCAGGGCAAGGTCAGGCGTTTCCTTGCATCCATCCATGGGTGTGTGTAGGGGCAGGGAGCTCTGTAAAACCTGTGTCAGACTAAGCCAGCACGGCCCCCACATCAAACCCCTCTCCAGAGAAGAGAGAGGTCCTCTCTGCCCACCACTGTTCAATGCCAGCCCCATCACAGCAGGGTGGTGACAGCTCAGTTCTTTGCTCTCTCCACAAGGAGACCATAATCCACAGAAAGAGATCTTTGCAAGCCCCAACCTCCTCCTGTGGCAGAGTGCTGCTGCGCCAGCCCTGCTGGAGGTGGGAGATGGAGCCACCTTCTAGCATCTCTGAGAGGGGCTCCTGCTTGGGCTGCCTTCCAGATGTGGAGGCCTCATTGCAAGGAGTTGTTTCAATGGCCAAATTCTAACAAACCCAGATGGAGCTTTCTAGAAAATGAAGATTTGTTTTCAAGGCCCTCTGTTGCCTCGTGTTGCACGCAAAACCAGGACAAAACCTACTGGTGTTTGCAGATGTAAATGGGCTGTCAGAGGTCCCCAAGTCATTGCCAGTCTGAGCTCAGCTGCTCTGCTTTTACCATTAACAGAAAGATTTAAGTATTTTTTCAGACAGGATGGGACCAGAGCCATGATGCTACTACAAATGTCTTTGTTGCCCCTTCATCAGAGGAGCTCATTGCACCTCATAAACTCTCTTCCATGATGTTCCTCCTTCCGAGAGGATGATGTTAGTGCTATTTATGAGGGGGAGAAGAAACCAAGGCACAACAGTTCTGACTTGTCCAGAGCTGCAGAAGAAATCACAGCGCTGCTGGAAATAAACCCTCCAAGTTTCCTTCCAACCCCTGACACCAAGCATGAGGTCCCAGCACCTAACCAATTGTGCACGTGGGCCAGCAGGGGAGCAGGAGGTGAGGAGCAATGCATGCGGGCTGCTGGGACAACCATGCCTCAATGAAAGGACTCGTCAACCCAGGGCTGATGCTGCATCTTTTTATTTTCTTTTTTATTTTGCTTCACTAAGCAAATGCAGAGCCAGGGATAGGAGGAGAGGAAAGGGTGGCTTGAAAAAAAGACCAAACCAGAACAAAAAGAACAAAAACCAGGAGGGAAGAGGCAGCTGCTGGAGTATAAGGAGAAAGTGAGCTGCTAACAAGGAAGAAGTTCGTAGATGCCAAGCCCGCACTAATTCTTAATAAAATACAATACTGAAAATAGGATCTGAGAGTCTCCAAAATACAATATCTTAAGGGATCGGCAATAATACAAAATAAGGTTCATTATGTACAAACGAGTTCTGCTCTTGTCTCTGTACAACGTGGGAGTGGGAGGCACGGGGACATGCTCAGTGGAGGTGGCGGGGTGGAGGAGGACGTGCTTGGACCCTGCAGTGGTTCTTTGTGCTGGGGTGAAGGATGGGGAGTGCAGTGGTATCTGCTGACCAGTGGGTCCTGTGGGAACCTCAAGAAGAGCAGAGCTAT
>NW_009917809.1:24748-26312 GCF_000696875.1 Nestor notabilis | reverse complement strand
TCCTCACCCCACTGGGCACGCATTGGTTGCAGCTAGTTGTGTCCAAATTTGTCCTAAATGGCTTCAGGGGGCAAAACTGGTTTTAAAAGGGAGAAAAGAGGGATGTGAGGGCTCTTCACTCACTTCTCCCAGTCCTTGAGCAAGAGCCATCCCATCCTTCTTCTCCCGGGAGCCCTCTCCACTCACAGCCTGGGGGGAGAGGAGAGGCTGGGGCAGTGCAGAGTCCAGAAGAGAAACAAGCCAAAGATGAGCCTGCTGTGAGACCTGCTGTGGTGCACAGGTACAAACACGGGGCAACCGGCCACATCCCAGATCTCCCACACTCATGTCCCACATTGCCCTTCCATCAAATGGCAGCTGAGGGAATGGAACGAGGAGACACTGGAGCCTTTCAGCAGGGCTTTTGCTGGGGAGGAAAAAGGGTCAGAAATGGGTGTCTGGGTGCTAAAGAGGATGGCACAGGCTTGAGATGAGGTCATTTCAGCACCAAACTTGGCAGGTCTGGCCTGAAGCGTGGTATGGGAAGAGTTTGCTAACTTTGGTGCCAGCACTTAGAAGGAAGAGGTCTAAAACAGTCTTTGGTGACCCTGGCCAGTTCCAGCATGCCACCTCTTTCCTGACAGATGTACCTGTCACCAGAGATACCAGTAGGTCCTCAGTGGCTTTCACAACACTGCTGTGCACACGGAGGATGTGAGGGGAATGATGGCTGCAGAGCAATCCTTGGAGGTTCCTAGGAAGACCCCATCTGGCATGAAGCAGAATTGGGGATGGAGAACTGGGATGGGGACGAGGTTATGGGAGTGTGTTTCTCTCACCCACTCTCAAAGGGGTAGGCCTGCAGAATGGAAAGTGAGAAGGCCACTGACCTGGTTAGCACTGCACTGTAGGGCCCAAGCTGGGAACAGTAAAGGGAAATACCACCCTTGCCAAAGCAAGGGTGCTGAGCGTGGGGAGAAGTGGGTTGTGGGGGGGAAATCGTTCTGTCTTTCAGAGCTCTGGTTGCCCAGAAGCTGCTGGTTAATTTTTATGGTGGTTTATCTGTCTGGGATCTGTCTCCCCCACTCCGTTTGTGTGCAGATCTTTGCAGATAGTTGGTGTGGAAGTTATGTAGGCATGTCCATCAAGGGAAAACTAGCGCAAAGGAAGAACTAAGTTTTCTCTCAACAGAAGCAGAAGTATACTAACAGATGGAGGGGAAGGAATGAGCTCAAACTCTCCAGAGCCACCTCTTCAGCACCAGAATCACCCACTCCTAAGCCTCCCAGGCAGGACAGTAAATCCAGCATTCTCTCTCTCTCCTTCAGGTGCATCTGATGTAGCCAAGGGGTACATACCTGGGGACAGCCCCCTTGGTCTGGAGGTTTTGGGGAGTGAGCTGAACAGTTCGAGGGCTTCCCCTGATCTCCACTCCAGGGTGAGCCCACATCCATAGGGTAGTGCTCATTTAATCAGGAGGTAAGGCCAGGAGAAGAGGGTGTCTCAGGGCTTCACCAGACGTTTATTGCTGGTTCTGGCAATCCTGTGACTTTCCTCAGAGAGATCAGTACTAACAGGGGGGCAA
>NW_009917809.1:0-24717 GCF_000696875.1 Nestor notabilis | reverse complement strand
GGAGCTGAACCCAAGGCCAGTTTAGGAGTGTCTGAATGCAGTGTCCTCTCCTGCAAAATCCCCTCAGTTGTTAAGTGAGGAGGGAATCCTGCAATCAGACAGATAAGGCCTTGAGGTCCAGCAGCTGCTACAAGTATTCAGCTGTCTCCCTGGTGCTTGTCTCCCTGAGGAAAAGAAAAGACAAGGCATCAGTCAAGGTTTATTGCAGCCTCCTATGCAAATTCACCTCTCTGCCCAGCTGGTTTGCTCTGATCAGGACGGAGCCCTTCCCCAGGGAAGTGAACGACCAGCAAGACTGGGACTACCTGAATCACCCAGTCCTCCTCAGCTCTATGCCAGTGCTTTAGGGAGTCCCAAACTGTTGCTCTAGTAAATAAACTTGGTTTTACTCTCCCTACCAGCATTGGCCTCATCCAGCCATGATTTTTCACCTGATTTACTACACAGGCAGCTCAGCTGTCCTTGGCTTGCAGCAGAAGGGACATAGCTGCTGCTCACTCCCAGACACCATGCTGTGTTTTGTAGCTTGGAGGGTCCCTCCCACCTGCTTACCTCTCATGGAGTTGCTCCTTGAGGTGGGTGAGAGTTGGGTCAGTTAGGTTCTGGTCAGGATTCTCCAGCTGGGATTTGCTCAGATATTTGGCTGTCTCATGTGTCCTGGCCAGATGAGGTCTTCCCTCCTCAGACTGCCCTTTTTCAGGCTCCCACCCCTCAGGATGGTCCACGGTTAGGAAGGAGCTATAGCTCTCTTCTAAGGAGCCAGCACCCTCATCATAGAAGAGGAGGCTCCGTGACTGAACTGGAAAAGGGGAGTGTTGGTTAACAATGAGGGCAAGGTCTCTTGCAATGGGTGTGGGTCATTGTGGTGGTTTCAGCACATGTTCACCCAGCTATGGCCTTGTCTATGTGCTCTGCAGGATACCCATCCTCCCCCCAGCTTCAGGAGGCAAATACCCGCCATGACACACAGCCTCTTCAGAAGACAGTCGGTCTGCCATGGGACTCTCCCCTCATGTTCCTTGCTCTGACACTTGTCAAGTTTTGGGACAATGGTAAGTAGGGAATGACAACAGGCCCAAACATGGAGCTGTTATCAGAGTTTGTACCACTGTCAGGCAGGAAACCTGCCCTTGCCAGAGCCCCGGCATATGGGGTAGGCACTGGGGGAAGGACATTACCCCTGGACCAGGAACGTTGAAAGAAGAGCTGGAAATGGGTTTGACAGGGTGAAATGGAGGAACCACGTTAGACTCACTCTTACTAGTTGTGTAAATGTCTGGTGCTGGTGTTGCTTTCACTGTCTGTGATGCTGAAGAGAACTCAGGGAGACAGGGCATCAGGGATCCCAGGATCAGAACGAAGCAGAGTGCCAGCACCTAGGGAGGAGATCAGCACAGAGTTAGTGCTGCTAGCCATGAGGAAACACTCCCCCCAAGCACACAGACATATGGCTGTGTGAGAACATGTGGTCAGACTGACAACTGGGTTGCTGTGGTCCCTCACAGAGGGAAAGGGCTTGCTCTGCTAATCTCTGCTGCAAGTCTTAGAAGGGAAGTCAGAAGCTTCCTCCTGTTGCTTTATTTGAAGTATTTCTGGTTCAGTGTTGAGAACTTGCCTGTCCAGTTGATGATGGTGGAAGGTATGGCTGGGGAGCAAGGTGAGAAAGAGGGAGACTCAACAGAAGGGATGAACTCTGCTTTGCCCAAAGGGAACCTGGCCATTGGCTCAGTAGGAGCTGTAAGAAAACAAGCTCACTGGGAGGAATCTGTGAGGTACCACAGCACACAGCAAGGTGAAGCCACTGTCCATGTGAGGACAGAAATGACAGTCAAACTGCAGCCACCTAATACCTGATAGCAATGATGGAGAATCCAGGGAAAGGGTTAAACTGATGCTTGACATGCACATATTCAGGACCATGTGTCTGTACCTTCTGCTGTCAGGTAGACCAGTCAGAGTTACTGGGCAGTGGTAAAAGGAGAGAGGCAGATGAAAACTCCCTGGAAATTCCCCTCTGGAAGGTTTTGCCATGACAGTAAAGCTTCACAGTGAGATGCCAGTGCTGATCATAAAGAACTCTATAGGGTTTAGGGAACTACCAGTATAGAGCAAGAGGGGACACATAGGAAACAAGAGAGAGCCAAATGCTTATTACCTGAACACCTATGTGGCATGGGTGGTGTATAACTGCTGCCAGCAAAGTGCTCAGTCTGAGCATGTCGAAGAGGCAATGCATTTCCGTATAAACTAGCTAAATTTGACCTGTGGGGACACCTGTGGGGATAGCCAGCAATTGCTTGACTGCTTTTCAGAACAGCCACCTATTTAGGAACAGCCATGCCTAAGTAACACACAGAAGCAGGTACATCGAGGTAATTTTGACCACCAGTGGATTCCAGATGTGGAAGATCAAATAATAGCACGGGGATACTGTGCTATATAAAGAGGGACTTTAATTGTCCAGGCTCTTCATGGCTGGTTTTAAACTAAGGAAACGAAATGTGGACAGCATAAATGCTGTTTAAGCACATCATAGCAGGCACACAAGGCATTTAGAACTCTTACTCCACCACAAAAAAGGAGGAAAAATAAACTTTGAATAGATGTTGCTTGGAATTATCACAGCCAAACACACAGCTCCCAGAAAGGGGAGCCAGCCCTGTGAAGCCTGTTCTTCTCTTCTACATCAATATAGGCTTTATGGGCTGGGAAAGAGCAGTACACTTAGCAGCTTGCTTTAACATGGCTTTCAACTGGGGTTTTGCAAACCAGCACTGGGTTTACTCTGTTTTGTTTCAGCTTAACTTTGATGCTCTGATTCGGTTCCAGTTCAAACTCTGACACACTTAATAACTCTTAGTTTGACTTTGCCCATCACAGCTTTTGACCATCTCCCTGTTTTGACCTCTTGAAATGTGAGGGAAACTACTGCAAAACCAGTTGGAAAGGTGGAGGCAAAATTAATCAGAAAAAGACATCCTGAGAGCAGAGTTCTCACATGGTTCAGTGTCAAAATGGGAGAAAGCAGCAGATGGAGGAGCAGAGAGCTCCACTGTGGCTCTGGCAAGATTCAGCAGTTTTAAGCTTGGCTTCAATGATGGACTGTGTCAGATCTACAGATGGGAGAGGCTACAAGCAGACTGGCTTTTGGTCAGGATTCAACTTCAGAGTGATCTTGACCATGGGGAGAAGTGGTCCAAGAGAACAGCAGCAGATCTGTACAGACAAATGTCAAGACCTGCTGAGATGGCAGGACTGATTGACAGAAGAAACACATCAGTGACTATGTGGCCAGGAAGAAGAGGATCTGGGAGTAAAATGAAGCATAAGGTAGGAAAAAGTCAGTGCCACTTTGCAAAGGGCAAATCTCATGCAAACCCCATGCAGTATGAACAGGCTTTCTGGCTGGCTCTGTACCAGCCTTCAGGTGGAACAGTGTATCCAGCTTTGGGCCCTGTGCTTCCAAAAATATGTGGGGCAATTGGAGAAAGTCTGGGAACAAGCAGTGATTTCAGCCTACAAGGGAAGACTGAAGAAAGAGTGGTGATTTAGCAGAGCAGACTGAAGGGAGTTGCTCAAAAAACATAGTTTTCAAATATGTAAAGTACAGCTGCCCAAAGGGAGGGTAAACGCATCTTGCTTACAGTGGGCAGAAGAAGTTGTAATAGGCTTCAGCTCTTGCAAGGAAGATTGAGATGAGATAGCAAGAAAGCTTTATCTGGGAAAGATAACAAAGGACTGGAATGGTTTGCTTGAGGAGGCTGAGTTCTGCTCATCACTGGAGGCCTTTAAGGACTGGCTGGACAAATATCCAGCAGGAACGAACAGGGCTAAAGAGAAGGGTACTCTGCTTCAGTCCCATGCTGCAAGGCATGATGATTCTACATATCTGTTGTGATAAGGAGTGCTGTATTTGGAAATGGGAACTTGGGGCCCTATGAGAGGAACTGGCCAAAGATAGAAAAGCAAATGACAAATTCTTGAAATGCTTCAAAGCCAGGAAGCCTGAGAGAGTTGGTGTGTGGGCTGGGGTGCTGTGGAACGAAGGGAGCAGCAAAGAGAGATAAGACATTGCTGGGAAGCTAAATTAGGTATTTTATCAGCCTGTAGCACAGGGGATGTCTGGAGGGCACCTCTTCTGGACTTGCTCATTCCAGGTAGTAGCAATGAAGGATTTCAGGAGCCAGGGGTGCTCTGATGAGCTGTGCATTAAGGAGCAATGAGTCACTGGGCCCGGCTGGGTCACACCCGAAAATGTGGAAAGAACTTGGGAATGAAGCGAAGCCACACAGCAGGCAAGGGAAGAGCTTCAGGCATTAAAATCGGGTCTGACATGGGGGCAGCAAAGAGGAGCAGAAGTTTGAGCAGATTTTGACAGGAGGATGTGCTGGAAATTACAGAGCAGGGGCTCTGGAACCAAGGAAACTGAACCGAGAGTGAAAAACAACCCCTCAGGACACTGGGGTGCTGAGAAAGTGGGGGAAGAACCTCACCATCCACTTGTATTTCTTGCCTGTTAACAGTACAGAAGTGATTTCTAGATGTAGATAACTAGCTTTGACAAACTCATCACAAGCAGCTACTATGACAATCGTAGAATCATAGAATGGTTTGGGTTGGAAAGGACCTTAAGATCATCTAGTCCCAACCCCCCCTGTCATGGTTGAAAGTTCTATTTTTACCATCGATCAGAAACTTTTGCCCTGGCAGAAAAATAAGATAAAGAATAAGCAATTGACTCTTATCTATGGCCACACACTGGCATGCCCCAAAACTCCACGGTGAAGCCAATACTGCTTCACTGTGAGAAACGAGAGGCAAAGAGGATTACCAAAATGATTAGACAACCCCAAATCACTTTGGTTAGTCAAAAAGGGCGAAGAGAATTCCAGCTGGATTTAACAAAGCCTAATGAACAGACATAGAAAGAACAGATGCTATTTCTTGCTGATAAACACAAGGTAATGCCCACTGGGAAGAATACTTGAACTGTTGGCCTGTCCTGCTGGGTTAAACATTAAGCATCACTAACTCAGCAAAAGAAAACTCTCCCCATTATAATGGAAGCTCATTGAAGGTTTTTGCTGAATGGCCAATAGCTCAGGAAAAGCAAACAAAGTGCTGGCTTGCCCAGAGAAGAAGGCAGTGAAAACGCAGGAATTATTCTAGCGTTGTTGCATGAACAGCTGATGCTACCAATGTACTTAGGACTGGTGACTCTGACACAAAGGGAGACAGATGTAACTGGCAGCAGAGCTGGGCAGGGGGGAAGAGGGCAGAGACAGGCAATGAGCAGAGCTGGCTGGGGAAGCATGGCCAGTAAGGAGGATGGAAATGAAGTTTGTACCATCAGGCAGGTCCCGGTCTGTGTGGAAGCCATTTTGTAAGGTCTGGAGACTTTCCCAGCTACCAGAGCCTGCAGCTTCTGTAACTGCTGGAGCAGAGTCCTGTGATAGGAAACAAGCCAAACCACAACTTGATAAGGATACAAGAATGCCACTAACTCCCTTCATTTTACCCTGATTTTTCCTTCTTGTGAAAACAAGTATCTCCCCCTTGCTGTATCTTGCTCCAAGTTCTCTGACCAAACAGGCTTGGGAAGCAGGCAACAAAAAAGGGTGAGTGCAAGATATAAAGTATGCAGGGACTGCAGGAGGAATGCCTCAAGATGCTGTTGCATTGAGGTAATACCCTCCATCTCCTCAGCAGTAGCTGTACCACAACCTTCACTGCAACTACCCACCATTATGAACGAGCTGTTTAGCACTGCCTCAAAGCCCAGGCAGTCACCTCCCAGAGCAATGGACAGGCAGGTTACCATCAAAACCAAGCTGTGGGATGGTGACTGAAGTCTGTAGTCAGGTCAGACCTTGAGCACAGACCCACCTGCTCCCTCTTCCCTCAGACACACACTTTGCAGCTCAGCCTGTGCCCCAAACCGTTACAGTGGAGAGAGAAAACAGTTGTGATCCCCTCCAGCTTCTTTGGTTTTGGCAAACCCTGCACAGGGATATGGGCAAAGCCAGATGTTGAGTTCAGATTCATTCTCTGGCTGCCCTGGCTGGAACACCACTAAGGTCTCTCTGCTCCATTTAACTGAACACGGGGAGAGGCACACATAAACACAAACCAGTGGTAGAGGTGTTACTAAGAGCCACCAAACCCTTCACTGGGCTGGTGGAAAAACCTGGGATGAGGGACATGACAGACCACACAGTTCCCAAGGGCTGCAAGTTACTCACATGCAGACTACTGCGTGTTTTCCCCTGGGAGCACTGACTGTTTTACACAAATATGTTTGAGCTTTTATAAAATGCCAGGTCCTGGAGCCAGGAGATTGCAGGAGAATCCCACCTTTCTCTCTTTCCAAATCCTCTTCTGCTCCTCGTACAACCGGAGAGAAGGACAGAGTGTCCCACACAAACCAAACCCAATTAGAAAGAACACAATGTGTATTCTAACAAAATACCCCCCTAATAATCTCCTGGCTCCATGAGCTGCAGTGGCTGTTTTTTTTTGGCAGGAGGGTGGGACTGGCTCTCTTGCTGCGGTTCTCCCCTTCAATTTGAGCTGGGGTGATAGAAATGGGGCTGTAAAAATGAGTGCCCGCCCCACCAGCCCTGCAGCTGACTGCCCTTGCTCACATGTGCTGCTGTACCAGTAAGAGGGAGCAGAGCTGGGCCAGCTCCTGCTGCCCATTCCCAGTGCAAGGGTGAGTCTTCATTATTTGCTTCCAAGGAAGCTTGCTCCTTTCAGGTGAGCAGCAGCAGCAGATGGGAGGGAGATTCTGGTCTTGCTTTGCACAAGAAAGAGGCAGGGCAAAGGCCAGGGTACCACATACACAAGGAGTTGTCCTGGGTTTGGTGGCAGCAAGGATCTCTGTTAGGGAAATGAGCTTCCCCTGTATTCACCAAGTCTGTTCAGCTCTTTCTCAAGAGAAACCTGAAACAGCTACATTATGCCCAGGGCCTTATATTCCTCTGAAGAGCCCAAGAGCAGAAACAATGGGTCTGAGAGGCTGGTGTGAGGGGCCTGCCTTGATGCAGCTGCCCTGGAGACAGCCAGAGGGCTGGAGGGCAATGGGGAGGGCAGCATGAGCCCAAAGGGCTGCAAGGAGAAGGAGGAAGAGATATGAGAAATGCTCCTTCCCTCCCTCCCCTTGCTGTGGAGCAGCCTGGCTGTCCCAACACAAACATTCCAGGCTCACTAACCAAACCCAGCTGCTGTCATGGGCTCAAACCCAGCACCTCACTGAGCAGCGTGTGTGCTGCCAGGAGCTGGGGAGCTGCCTTTCTCTGCTCACCCCCCTGCTTCCCTTCCTGCCACCCTGCCCTACCTACACATGGTCAGCTCTGACCCCTCTTACCTGTTTGCATTTTCCAAGGTCTCCACTTTTTTCCAGAGTTCATTGTTTTCTGTGGTGTATGTCTCGACCCTGCAGGAATAAAACCCACAGCAACTTAGTTACAAAGGCCAGGCAGACAAAGGAAGTGTAGTCCTTGTCTCTCCTGGTGTGTGGAAGCTCAGTGGCCTCATCCATCAGCTGCAGATATGGTCCTGGAGCCAGATGTTCCTGGCCCATGTGGTTGCAGCCAGCCCCAATGGACCAGGGATGAGATTGCAGGTGGTCAGTTAACATGTGACAGTTCCCAATTCAGGCTTTCCTGAGGGTTGGAATGCCACTAGTTCCTGGTTACAGGCAGGTCAAGTTAGGACAGACTCAAAGTTATTATGCAGGCATTTCCATCACTTGCAAACCCCCTCTAAGGAGCATGGAAAAGGGGGATAAATTCAAATCTGTCCCACTCAGACTGAGAACCTGCCCTGGCTGTGCGCCTTGCGTGTTAAAACCGGGCAGCTCGGTGCAGATGCTGGGCCGGCTCCCACTGCAGGCACACGAGGGCAGCAGAGAACCTGCAGGCTCCATCCCACTGCTTCGGAGGAAAAGTGGTTGGGATGGGAGAAGGGGAGTGTCTCCAGGCCAGCAGGAAGGCAGGCCAGGGACACAGCCTGATCCTGCGGGAGGTTTCCAGCACGCTCTCTGAACCAGGCGTTCCGTGTAAAAACTGGGCTTACAGCGAAGGTGTCAAACTGAATGTTGAAGGGCCCAAGTGGAGGTTTTGACAAACCAGCTCTGCCAGAAAGCCAAGTTGACCAAAGACTTGTTCCATTAAAAAAAAATCCAGTGAATGCTGCTTTTGGTTCACATTTAAAGCTGGCATTGTTTGAAAGCCATCTGTCACAGCAATGCACCAGCGGAACAAACCGCTGAGCACACACAGGCACCGCAGCCACGGCTGGGGAGGAGGCCCCAGCTCAGATGCTCTGGACCTGCCACTGGAATGAGGTCAGCCAAGAGCCCAGCCCCAGCCTGAAGGATCTGGGTGGGACACAAGCTGGGGGTGATGTGCTCTGATGCCTGGACACACCCCCCACGGTGTCGCTTATGGAAGGACAGGAGAACTTGAAGGTGCTTTGAGGCATCTGGTTTTATTCAGCGTTTCTGCATGCTTAGAGCATTTAAATAAATAGCATCAGTGAGAAGAGTTCATTAAAGTTGGGTTTGGGAATTAGTTTTCTTCCATTTTGCTGTTCTCAGGTGGTGTTAGTAACAGGGAAGAAGGTGGTATTTGCACAGAAATAGGAATTTTCACCTGGATCGTGGCTTTCTTTTTTGCCTGGGAATGGCCACCAGGGGCTGCTTGTACCAAGGGCATCAGAGGATTAGGCCCTTAAGAGTTATTTTCCACCCTATCAGTGTCATGTAATGTCACCTTAGGCTTATGCCTACCATACATGCAGGACCTCAGGGTTGCAAGGAGAAAAACAAAGCTCATGCAAGGGAGGGAGTGTGGGGAATAACTGTAGTGCAAGGTTTTTCTTGCTATCAAATGCTTGTCTATCCACCCTTATGGAAAGAGAGGGGGAAAAATCTGTGGTCAGTGCCCTCAGGGGGCCTGCTGCGTATGGGACAGACAAAATAGAAGCAATTTCTAGTGGGGAAACATGACTCTTACCCAAAATCCCACCTTGTTGGCAGCCAAAATGGCCTGCGTTCTGCAGGGGACCAGCCAAACTAAGCACTTGGAAACACAAAGTTTCTAGAGCAATCTTTATCCTGCAATAGGATTTCTAGGAGGGAGGGGAGAAGGGGCAGGATCCCAAAGCAAACTTCTGTGTAGCCAGCCTTGCAAGGAATCGTGCTCTTTGAGCAACTCAGAGACAAAAACAGTAGAAAGGGGGGCTGTGGATGGACAGGGCTCCTTTTTCAGAGGTAAGACTGAGAATAAGATACTTACTTTTTCTCTAGACACTCCACATACTCTTTCTTCTTCCTGCGACTCTCCTGAGCAGAGATCTGTGAGGGGGGCAGCCATCAGAGAGGAGTCAGTATCAGAAGCCTCTAGACATTGCTTTGTGGCTTCTTCATCTTGTCTGTTCCCTGCACACACAAGCACCCTAAAGGTAAATGGGGATATCGCCTTCCAGTCTGCCATACCTACTGGTCTCCAGGCCAAAACTGGGAGGGATGGATATGTAGGTATGCAGCCTACAGGCCACAACCATTTCTTGCAGCATGCCTGTCCTCCCTGCTGCTGAGAGCATCTTTAGGGTTGCTTTGAAGACCTCTGACTCACATGGGTATGTGCAGTGGTCATCTGGTCAGATTCTGCCCCAGACCACTTCTGAGTCACGGGATGACTAATTCAGGGTCTCATCATTTGTCCCAGGGGATGCTTTCTAATCACAGTCTGAAGCCTCACAGCTTTTGCCTGACTACTGAGCTTCGTGCATCACTCATCCTGCACCATGCAATGGCTCTTGTTTCCCTGCCTCCACAGCAAGGTCTGACCAGGCTGGTTTGTCTGATCCACGATGCCTTAGCTTGTGGGTCCCACCCCAGGCCACACTTCCCAGATACAGCTGCAACGCAGCATGCATGCAGAAATGCCTCAAGGCACCATTTCTGTGGGTTGGGAGGCTTGTTCCAATGTACCAAAGGCAGGATCCCACCTTTTCTGAGCTGCACTGCAGCTGAGGATGCTCTGGAATCATGAGAACTGCATGATTACATTTTTGGCGGTCACCTTGTTCTTGATTTTCCTCCTGACCCTCTTCAGTGCTTTCTCCTCTGCTTTGGTGAGGGGCAGCTTGGTAGGAATGGGGTAGCCCTCAGCAATCAAGGTGCGTTTCTCCTCTTCAGTCAAGAGCAGTGGGCCAGAGGTCCCTTGTAACTTCTGAAACACACAGAGAGCAGGAATCAGCATCAGCAAGGAATTCTATCCCAGTGATCCTCCTTTTAAGGAGCAGCTAGGGGCTAAGTACGAATAGGTACAGGGCAGTGCTCTTGCCTGCTCTTAACCTGATCATGGGGGCACAGCTCAGCAGTTGCCTTCCTCTTTTACTTGGGAAAGCATCTGCTCCTTTATGGTAAGGCTGGCTATACACTTGCACTGCAGGACCCTGTCAAAGAACTTTTGGGTGATGGTTAAAACACAGTCTGGTTATGGGAATTCTCGGTTATTCCCTTCTCTTTCATTAACTTCAGAAAGTCCTCCAGTGCAT
Organism: Nestor notabilis; assembly: GCF_000696875.1. NCBI lineage: Eukaryota > Metazoa > Chordata > Aves > Psittaciformes > Psittacidae > Nestor > Nestor notabilis. The sequence continues at coordinate 14,151 of NW_009917809.1, read as the reverse complement.
AGGCTGCATCCCAAAGTATGGGGTGAAAGACAGCACTTGCTAAAACAAGGCAGCTGCTGGTAGGCATTGTGCAAGACTTACTGCACCTCTCCTCACTCCTGTGAGCACCACCCTGTCCCCCTCCCTGTGCTAAGACATTGCCTTGCCAGGGCATTGGAGCTCGGAGACCTGAACAAGAAAAGGATCCCCAACATGAGCCTCAGAAAGCCTCCAGCCCCCTTTGAGCACCAGAGAGCCCTGTGTCCCAGTGACATCCTACTGCCTCCTTACATGTGGTGCTGTGAGGAGAGGTGAGGAGGAGATGGCAGTAGAAGAGCGAGCAGCAGGTCGGGCTGGGCTGGAGGGAGGCAGGGACCGGGGGCTCTGAGATCCATCGCTGTCACTGCCATGGCTGCTGGGTGGAGTTGGAGGCATCTGCACCAGGTCATCTACTGGGAAATAAAAGGAAATCAAGTCAATGACTCTCACGTCAGGCACAGGGACCTGAGACGCAGCAAGAAAAGACATTGCCATAACAGAGGACTGAAAAGAGGATGATGAGTCTCTCACAAGACGAGGTGGGTCTGAGAGCAAGGCTGGACTGAGCACTGCCCAACACAGGGGTGAGGCTGACCTCAGATGTGCTAAACTGGAACTGCAGGAGTCAGAGAGCTGGCAGGGTCTTTGCCAACACACTGAAGGTATTTACAAAGCAATGAGGTACTCCAGTGTCAACTTAAAGGGAATACAAAGCCTGTGATATTTTGCTCCATAGCCTGTTCACAAGCACAGGAAGCTCTGTAAGAGAAGAGCTCTTCCAAAAGCACTGCAGGGCTCACACACTTGCCAGAACACTTGATCCAAAGGGGCTCTGGTCACTCGATCGGTTTCCAAGCACTTGAAAACTGTCCCCACTTTGTACTGGAGAGCCCTGGGGGCCTTCATGGAGGTGGGAATATGCCTAAGGAATGTCTCTCTGCAGCAGTGGGAGTTCCTATAGTGCTTTCATTTGTGCATCGGCAGATTTTCAGATGCTTGGGTTTCTTTCAAATTAAACTGGATCCTGAATTTCCTGACTTTCAGATGGTTGTTTTTGGATAACACTACAGTCTCTCTGAGGATTTTAAAGGCTCTCTTGCATATTTCCTACTCTCAAGTATCCTGGTTTGCCTGGGAGTCCCTATATGAACAATTCTGTGCGTGACTGCTGGTCCAGACACTGACCTTAGTTGGAACAGTGCAGCACTCACTCCTCTATTGGGCTGTGCCCCAGTGCTACCTTGCATGGCTCTGCTCTCAGGTGTTGTCTTTCCTCCCTGTATAGTAATGATCTATATCTAAGTAATATAGAGGGATGCAAGTTGACCAGCAAATTCTATCTTCTTACCTGTAGGTACATTTATAAACTGGTTCACCTCTTTGGGTTCAGCTTTGATCACAGGTGCTGGAGTCATTTCAATGGGAGTCTGTGGAAGAGAAGCAGAAAGAGCTCTTGGGTGCTGCCACCTCTCCTCAGAGGGCTCCCAGAGCCGCTACTCCCATGCTCTCTGTCCCACCCCATCTCACAGCTCTGCCTCAAAGCAGCCTCTCACCATGCATAGCAGAAACCAAGAGTCCAAACATAAGCCCCCCTGGCCTGTGTTGCTGGGCACACAGAGTGCAAACACATGTTTGCAGAGGAAGAGGCAGTGGCAAATGGATATGCTGCCAAGTGGTGCACTGAGTACCTCCAAAAGGGAGATGATTTCTGTCCTTGGCAATTTGCTGGACCCAGACAGTGGAATTTAAACCAACCTATACATTACCCTCTTTGATTTGCCTTCATTAGAAATGGGAGGATAGAGGCCGTACAGAAACAGCAACAGAACCACCCCCATCCTGCTTACATGATTTTCACCAGGGCTGCTGGGCAGCTGGTTCCAATTGCAGGAGACTGAGAGTTAAATAAAGAGTAGATTTATTCCCATCTGGGCTGTGCTGCCCCTCAGCTTACCAGCCCCCAGCCCACCAGAGGCTGGGGGAGCTTTTACACTAAACAGACACACTGCAAACTCCTCCAGACTGTAAACACAGCTGAGAGAGCACCATAGGATGGCTGCTGAGCACACACAGCAGAGCTCTGAGGGCACAGCAAGTTCAAGCTGTGTAAATAATGGAGGAAGTTTGTGCACAGTTTTGGCTGGAAGTACCCATTTGTTTTGGATAGTTGTTTAAATGGGAAGATGCTCAGCATGAGTGAAAAAAGGAAGTGAACCCCAGAGATGCTCTACTGTTATCTACTGAGCTGCTACAAGATAGCCAAGGTCTGTGTGAGATGAGTCAGACTTTCCCATCCAACACGACTGGACTCAAGACATAAGCCCCCAACTTACACCATCACCAGTGGCATAAGTGAGCCTTCTCCAGACAAACAGACTTAAGAACTTAGATATCACCAAAAGACTTGGCCCTTTTTTCTTAGAAATTATAATTACTGCTGCTTCATAGGAAAAAGCAAAGCAGGACCTGGAGAGAGACCTCCACTTGCAGTGAGCAACTGAGAAAGTGAGAGGTCATATGATAAGCCCAAGGCCATGAAAAAGGCAGTGGCAGAGCAGGGGTCTATGCTGAAGAATAGTGAGGCCAGTGGCATCACATTTAATTGACATTGATCTCTGAAAGTTTAAAATAAGCCAAGAGTGGCTACAGAAATACTGGCAGATTGGAGGGGACAGGCCTCCAGCACATGCAAGCTTAAAAGCCTTTGGCTTTTGTGCCAAGGAAACATGCTTGCATTTAACCAAGATTGTAAAGCATCCTATGCTGGAGAAAACCTTCCTTCCACCATTTGCTCTGGAAGTTGTCTTGTAGTTTCAGTGCAGGAATTGAGAACACAGTTCTATCTAGCATCAGGAGTGCTGCTCCTCTGACTGCCATTTCAAGAGGAGAATGACAAATAATGCAGTATCTGGGCTTTGCATCACTTTCTCCTCTGTGTCAGCAGCTAAATCCCCTAGCAGGACACATGGCAGGGCCTGCATCACCAGGGGTGCGCTGTGTGAGAGCCCAGCTTCCCAACGGATCCTAGATGGGCTCACCTCCTCGGGGACTGGCAGTCTCTGCAGAGGGTTGAGGTTCAGCACTGGTATGGAGCTGGCAGCTAGCTGGGACTCAGGCAGGTCTAGAGCCAGGTTCTGTTCCTGTTTCACCATGATGGAGCAGAGCTTGGGCCCCAGTGACCACACTCCATTCTCCAGCTCTGAAACATGCACAACATGAGAGTCAAACTCCAGCAAGAACAAGACAAGAGAAATAAAAAGTCATGCAGACAGCTTCCCCCCATCTGGTGAGGCTGCCTTTCCAAGTTTAGCACTGTCACCACACAAGCATGTGCAGGCCCACAACACAGAGTACAAAAGGGAATGAACCCCCAGCGTGCAGGGAGCAGACAGGACAGAGCTAGAGGGGTTGTGGCTCTGCTCTGACTCTGCAGCCCAAGCACTGGAGGAGAGCTGTGGGGTTTCTTCCCTCAGTGATGTCTCAGTCTCGTCCTCTGCAGCTTACTTCTATTTAGAGCTCAGTGAGAGGAGGATGCTGGGCTGTTGCTCCTTAGGCAGCATGGCCAGCATCACAGACCTGCCAGGTTAACCAAGAATAGCACCCCCTCCGTGCTAGAGAGCTGGTGAGAGGGCAAGCACGATGGCAGTGAAAGGCTGACAGTGCTGCCTTGGTCTCCTGCTGATGTTGTGCCAAGTACCAGAGCTTTGTTGCCTGATGGGAGAGGAGGAAGGTCCATTTCTGTGGAAGTCCAATGTAGCATCTGCTTGTGAGGCTGCTCCCATGGCTGCTCCCCTTAGTCTTACCTCCTTCACCCTGCACTGCTCAGGGGACTGCTGCCTATAGCTATGCCAATCAGTTCCCCTGCCATTGCTGGCAAGGACAGAAGCAGCAGTGAGGGAAAGGAAGTGTCTGAAGAGACCTGAATGGAGCTGTGTTGGCACACTCCCCTTACTCCCTGCCTACTCTGTCCTGTGCACATCCGTGGTGTGAGCCTGGAACCAGAGATCCCAGGAGCTGGGATTCAGGCAGTGGTGGATAAGCTGCAGCTCAGATGGGAACAAAAACCCGCTAGGCAGGAGAGCTGCCTGGGTTCTGCTCTGTAGTTTTGGTCCCTTCATTGCTCTTAAATACTTCAGCCCGACAAAAAGCTACTCCTCTACTGGCCTGGAGCCTGCATCCTCCTCCCTAATCCTCATCTCTTCTCTTCCCCCTTTTATCTGGCAATGAGAAACTCATTTAGCTTGACACAGGACAGACTTGAGTGTGCCACCAGATAGTGCGCTAGTTGGCTGAACATGAGGCTGCAGTCAGGCTTAATCCCTGACTCATCTGCACTACTCTGCATGCAGCACTCAGGGATGTTGCCCAGCTGCCTGCTGCTCAAAGTAGTTCTGCAGTGCAGGTCTCAGTTTAGAAGATGTCCTGGCAAGAGGAGAGGGTGAGAAAGGTCCTTCTCAGCTCCAGAAAAGCCTGCACAAAGGAGTACAAGCAAGTAGCTGTTCATGTGGAAGCTGCCATCTGAACTAAACTTAAAGGTATCTTAACATCATCTTTCCCCAACGCAGTCTGTTGCCATCAAGAGAAGACAGGACAGAAGCCTCTGGCTTTTACTTGGAAACAGTGGTGTTAAAGCTTAGGCAAGAATTGTACTAGTTAACACAATGCTGCCCTTGCCAGTGGAATATGTTGTCTTCCTGTCTTTGGCCTAGCACCTCTAGGCTCATTCCTTCCAGCTCCCTGTGTGACTGGACATCTTCAAGCACAGACACGAGTTCCTGTGGCTGCTCCATGTGGCAGAGAGCACAGTTACCCCTGGTATGCAGACAAGCCTTTTCTGATGGAAGGGGGCAAGGTGTGACACAGTCACAAGTGTTTGCAGCCACAAAATGTGGACTGACATCTTCTGCCTGGTCACAGCCTGTCTTAGAGATGAGGGACAGTCAGAGGTCTTCCCGTTTATCCCACTGGTCTAGGCAAGTTCAACTATACCCGTATCAGTCCTGTCAGATGGTTGTCTGACTTGATCTTACCCCTCTGAAAAGTGATGAGGAATCCACAGCTTCCCCCATTAAATCTCTTCTACAGTTTCACAATGCCCACTACAGGAATGTTTTGCCTCCTGGCTAATCTGAAGTTGTCCTACTTTGATTTTAAGCCTCATCTTCTTCATCCTTTGTGTTGCAAAGCTCTGTATTTCCCTTCTTCTCAGAGACTCAGGGCATCCTCTGCCTGGGAGGGCTGCTGCTGAAGCAAGTTGCTAGACAAGGGAGAGCAGACCACCAAGGGCTCTCCCTGTGCAGACTGGACTCAGCAAGAGAGCAGTCCCTAGTGCTGTGAGTCCAGACAGTCCAAGGATCAGACACCCAAATACATATGCACTGTCCTCCCATTTCCTGTCTACATTCTGACCCTGCTCTCTTTCCCACCCTCGGAGATTTATCTGGGGAGTGATTGGGTTACAGAATCAGAAACACATCAGGGGGTCAATGAGGGACTGAGGAGAAAGCATTTTGTTTGGACACATCTATATTCTGCTGCCTGAGAGGACGTTTCGGATGAATGGCCAGTCTGTAACCACTGCAGGTTTCACTCTATGTTGGTGGGTGAAGCATGCCAGGAAACTCATCCTCTGCTCTATATACTCTGTGCGTAATGATAAGAAGTAATGGCTGAGAGACATCCATAGCTGCCCTGGGATAAGGAGCTGCGGCAAAGAGGAGTGAGGAAGCAGGACTTGTACAGAGGGGAAAGCAGCAGCCTGAGGCTGGTCCAGCACCCACAGTCCTGGCTGCCTCTGCTCCTGGCATCAAATCCACCCTGAAGAACTTAGGGCTGGTACTGAGAACCAAAGTAGCCAGTCTGCATGTGTAAACCGTTTGGAGAGCAGACCCCACTGATAAGCAGGGTCACAATAAACCCAGTGGCTTGCCCTAGCTGACCTGTGTTAGTGGGAACCATGTGGGAAGGGGTAGGATTTGGAAGTGTTTTGGAGTTCTGCAGAAAAGCTGGGAGAAAGCTGATAAATAGCAAGTCTCAGCCAGCTCCAAGCCTAGACAGAGCCCAAGCATTCCTGAGGAGCTCTGCAGACCAAGCAGAGCTTGCTTAATGTCAAAGAAAAGCCATTTCTGAGTAATTAATTTGAAATGAATGTCTAAAAGGACTGAGACTGGATGGAGCTGTGCCAAAAGGACTGCACAGTGTTGCAAATACTGGACCTGACTCAGGGCTACACTAGAATATGACTCACATCCAAATACGAGCCAAGACAGCCCTGGAAAGATGGGTTGAATTATCCCAATGCAGGACTGGGATAAGGGCATAGATACCCCTATACCTGCCACATTAATACTAGGCCTTACTCCCTGTATAGAGCTGATCTGCACTCTCTGAGAGCAAGTGCCAGATCCATCTCAAGGTCTCCTGGGATACGTACTGTATATCCTGTGATGGCCTCTGCCCAAGGATCAGTGTCACACTCCATTCAGGAGAGTCATGGTCTTGCTTTGGAGACACTGTAGCTGATGCTGGGGCATGTCCAGACACAGAGGAGAGGAGCAGAAGTGTTGACAAGTGTCTCAGAGAGAGTCCCAGAGGTAGCTTCATGTGGGCAGACTTCATTTCACTGCCTTCTACAAACTCATGCTTTTTGCTTCTCCCATTACCAAGCCTCATCCCTCATCTCCTCCTATTCATTTGCAGGGGCAAAATAAGGATGTGTTTATTTGTTCATGCTGGTTTGTTTTCTGTTAGTCACCCGGCTGCCTGTTTGGGCTCAGTGCCCTCCAAGATCATATTGGGGCTAAACCTAAGGAAAAAGGAATGCAAATGGAAAGCTTTTTTGATACTAAGGCAGAGCTTGCTTGGCCTGCCACAAGCCTCTCTCCTAGCAACTCTCTGAGTGACCCCTAACTGATGGCTGCACCTTTGCAGGGACCAAAGAGGCAGTGGATCAGCTCCTCTCTTTCTGCCTTGGCATTTGCACCAGAGAGCTGGGATCATTCCCGGCCATAAGAGGGAAACCTCTGTCCCAGGTCTCACTCTTGCTCAAAGGAATGGCTTTCTTCTGTGTATACTGAGCCTGTGCCACTGCTTTTTCAGGCAGCCTGGTGCCCATCAGCTGTTGGGACACCCACACAGTCCCACAAATTACAGGACTCTCTGCAAGGACGGCTCTAAAAATATCCAACCATCATAAATTATCCTGAAACGAATTGTTTTAAAAATAGGTTTTGAAATGACTGTTCTTCTTTGTCTCCTGCTAAAAGATGTGCTGGTAAAGAAGCCACTTAGCCTTCCACATGTACCAGCACTGGTTGCAGCCAGAAACTCATGCTTCCTATATTGCAAGCCAAACCCCTGCTGCCTGATGCCAAAACAGACCTGGATCTAGGGCACCCACACCCAGGTTTGCAGGGTCCCTAAGAGACATTGCCTAGTGTTTGCCAGAAGCTGGCAGCACACGCAACCACAGCTGATAATCATTGCCCAGCAAAGGAGCAGTGTGGCTGTGAGAGCACAAACTGAAGGAAAAAACGTGGGCTGTATTTGACAACAGTGGATCAAGCCCAAGGAATTGCTGGTTTGCCCTTATACATGGAAGCAGATGGAGCCTCTGCTAAGAGATGTGCCTGAAGCTGCACAGTGTGCATGTCTCACGCTCACCATTCACGTTATCTTCAGTCTTGACAGGCACGAGGGGGCTCTGGGGTGCAGAGTCTCCACTGAGGGAGTAGCTGTGCTCTGCCTGGATGCCTGGAGTGGGGGGATCCAGGTCCATGTCCAGCAGCGGATTCTTCTCAGCCAGTACTGGGTCATCGAAGAAACTGCTGAAGAGGTCGTTGGAGAAATCCTCCATGTTGTCGGAGAAGTGATCCAGGTTCTCTGAGAAATGCTGAGGGAAGACAAAGGGAGAGAGTGCATTTGTGTCAGCTCCAAGAGGGATCCGAGAGCCTTCCTCTGTACCGAGAGCCAAACCTCAGCAACAGCCCTTTTTGGATGGGAAAAAGCAGTTCCTATCCCTTCCCCGCATCAGTTTGATAAAACCACCCTGAACGAATATAGAAAGGGCTGTGGTGCTGTGTGTCTTCCCTGCCTGTTTATCTATGCCACAAAAACTCATGCAACTCTTCCGCATTCTCACATCTCCCCCTTCCTCCATGGTACCTATCTTTGGCTTCCTAGCATCACTTCACTGTGACAATGAGCCAAACAGAGCACAAGGCAAGAAATCCCTGTGATGACAAAATGCAAGTGTGGCAGAAAATCACCATCTTCAGCACCTGCCCTTGGTGATAGACACTTTCTCATGCTCTCTGCCAGTAGCAATGGGCACTCAGATGCTCCAGAGAACATTAACCCAGCTGCTGATTTCTATCAGAGGGAAAAAAAAAAAGATCAGTTGGATTGACATAACAGGAAGACCCCCTGTTGTATTTCATTTCCTCTGGGATTTCACAGCCCCTCTGTGGACCATATGAGGCTGTCCTCCAGCCAGATAATGCCTGCGAAATTCAGCTCCCCGATGAAGTTTAAACACTACAGATGGGCTGTTAACAACAAACAATCATCCCGCTAATCATTCCAGTAACAGTCAGTAAATTTGGCCAGTGCTGCTGCAGAGCTGGGCTCCTGATGCTACAGAGAACCTGTTTCCTTTGAGGCATATCCTCCTATTCAGAAGTCAAATCACTAACTTTTCCATTCGCTACAACAAAGCATTGGTTGGGCAGGGAGAAAAATGGTGGTTGCCAAACACCAGCTGAAAAATTATCCCATTTGTTGGCAGATTGAGGCTTCTGGCTCAGGGAGAGGAAAGAAAAGACAGATACATTCAAGTGACTATATTACACAGACGGAACTGTGTAACTTAAATGAACTGGAGAGAGCTCGGCCGACTCAGACTGGGTCGTCCCCCTCCTCGCCTGGAAAAGCATCTGGGTGGGCAGAAAGGCATTGAAAGCAGCAAACAAATACAAAGAGCAACAGGGTATGGATGAGAGAGAGTGGGAGCGAGCAGGCAGGTCCTAGAGCAGAGACATGAATGCCAATGACTTCCAGTGTGAGAGCTGAACTCAGGAAGAAGCACGAGGTGTGTGCAATCCGTCCTTTCTCCAGTGCTAGGACTGAGGGAGGAGTTGGCCAGAGGACCCCGGATGCTGGAGCCTGCGGTTCCTGCTCCTACAAGAAGGTGTATTTGTTTTACCTGAGCACAGAACCACTCTGTCAATATTATACTGTCAGAAGGTTGGGGTGAGGCAGGGGAGTGAAGCAGCTGAACAGACCCACACTTCCCACCAAATGGGGGAGGAAATGGTGCCCTTCACCCTCCAACTTCACCCCTCAGCCACTCAATGTAAACACTCAGGTGCTCACAGAGTATGCTGGAAGTGAGGGGAGTCCCTGCCGCCTGCATTCTGCCTGACACAAGGTTTCTCTCCCTTTGCTTCTTTCTCATTTTTCTTGTACTTCCATTGCCAGGAATGACAGCTCTGGGAGGGCAGACACTGCATGTGTAGGTGAGGTGGAGAAGGCTAACTCATGCTAAATCCCAGTGTTGAGGCACTCCCTGGGATGTCTGGGCTGAAGTTTTCTCCACTTGTTCCCATGCTGGAAGCAGAGTTGGCAGGATAGCTTGGTAAAACCTACCCAGCCATTTCCAAGTTGCCTAGAAGCATTTCTGCCGTTGAATTAAGCGACAGAAAACACCTCCCATCTGTGCTGAGCACAACTGGTCTTCAGAGGGAGCTGAGTCAGCAGATGAAACTGGGTTAGATATTTATCTTAAAAAGCACTAGAAAACCAGGGTTTGTCCTATCCTACAGCACAGAGGAGTAAAGAGTTTGGAGCATTAACCCGAGAGGGTGCCTGCTCGTGTAGCAGCTGTTCTTTGTCTTGTTTCTCTAAACAACACAAGCAAACACAGGATGTGAACACGATAGCCTTACGGTAAGGGTGAGAACGTAACCACAGGGAAGTGAAGGGATTCAGAGCTTTGGCTGCCAGCACACCACGACAGCACAGCAGAGCCAGGATCCAACAAGAGGCACTCAAATCAGATGTACTCTTGTAACCAAAACTAGAACCACCATGGAACCCTGGAAGAGGAGCAGAGCTGGATGGCCAGCTGCAGGGAGAGCTGTGACTGCCATATGCTTCCCATTCCTTCCACAACTGTGCATTAACAAAAGCAGAGTAGGAGTGAAGAGAGTCAAGAAGGTGCATTTATGCAGTAGTTCCACACATTATCTTTTAGCAGTATCCCACCCATGCTTAGAACAAGGATGTCTTGGCCAGTCAACAGTCTTCCCATTGTGGGACAAACCTTCCTGGAGGGAAGAGGCAGAGATAAAAAACATAAAAAATTCTCTCCAGCAGCAGCTCTGGGCTTAGAGACGAGCAATGAGTGCAAGGAGCTTACTTATCAGAGCCTTAACATGGGCACTAACATCGTCAGGAGTAATTGCAGATTTCTGGTTCTTTTAGCCACCATACAGCAGCCTTTCTGGAGGACCTCACTGCTTGGAAGTGAGGATGAAGGCAGCACTGTTCTCCCAGAGATGCAGGAGTTCAGGTCCCCAGGAGATGGAGACCTACAGCACAGTGTGGGAAAAACATGGGTGATAAGCAGAGATTCCCTGGGAATCCAGACATTTTGGGGCACATAGCCCAATCTAGGCTCCTGGGTCTTATCCTCCCGTGCAACTAAGTACTGGCAAAGCCTTCTCATTGAAGCAGCCCCCTTTCAGCTCTCACCAATCATACATATACCATTCCAACATTTCCAGACACAGAGGGTGGGAAGAAAGGAGCTAGACTAAGAGAGTGGGAATAACTATAGTATTGTCAAAGGGGGCATCAAGGATCAGACACCCTTAAAGAGGGAGAGCACCTAGAGCTGTCACAGAGCTGGAGATTGCTGTTTTACTCAAAGAAGGTGGCAAGAGGCAGAGGCAAGCAGAAGAAGACAGGGTAAAGCAAACAAAGATAATGACATGGCTTTGTAGCTGGCTATATCCACAACGGAAACTACAGGCCAAGCAGGAAGCTAAGCCACCATGTCCAATAAAGACTGCTGTATCTCTTGGGTTGGCTCTGTTCTCTCCTGATGACAACAGGTATTATTAACTTTAGATTTCTGATTAGTAAAGACAGCCGTGCATGCATGCAACCACATGGTAACAGGAAAATGTGTCCTCTTGTCCAGATCCAACTGTGATGGGCACAGTAAGGAGCAGCCCAGAGCTTATTTTGGATAGATGCCACCAAAACGGCTGCTAAATAGTTTAGATCAAGCCTACTAACCCAGAATGTACAAACTCTGTCCCACCCTCGTTGGGGGAGCTACTTCTATCTGACAGTGCTAAGAGAAGGCTTCAGCTGTGCTCTTCCTTAATGCATGTGAGAGAGAAGGTTCCAGGGAGCTGCAAATCCCAGTGTATGGTGTCTCAGGCCTGTGTGGATCATGATAGAGCATAGAAGGGTCAGTGCTCTAAATTCCTGAGCAATAAACAGAAGCAGGTTTATCACCTGGCCAGATGGATGGTAGCTTTCTCCTGGCTGGAAGCTCACATGCCAAAGGAAGTGCTGGCAGCCACTAGCTCTCCCTTCTCCCCCACAGCTGAAGGCCTTCATGTGCTGCCAGAAAAGGCTGTGCTGGGCTTTGGAAAGACTTTTGCCAGTGCTGTGGCACTTGTTGGTCAAGAAGGTCCAAGAAAGAGTCTGCAGGATTCAGACATGAATGAAGGTGAGATAGACTGAGATGCATAATCAGAGCAGGGTCATCGTCTCACAGCCTCTTCAAGGCTCTCTCCTTGAGAGCACCTTCCAGCCAGGAGATCAGTCAGCTCCCACTCCTCAGAGAGTTGGCCAAGAATTTCCAATTGTGACAATGAAGGACTCTGGAACTCTACTGAGATTCTCCTTTAGGATATCTCAAGTAGCTTTCACACAGATGGGCCTGGCTTAAGCAAGGGAGACCAGTCAACTGGGAAACGTGATCTTTACCATCCTGTCCCAGAGGGAGCGGGTGTGAATTGTACTGGGGGAAAACAGCTTCCAGATGGGATGTGAAGCTCACAGCAAAGTCTCATTTCACATTATTCGCTCTTGCTATCTCCCCCTCCCTTTCACACCCTCCTTCCTTCTCTTTCTAACTATGCTCCAAAGCCAAGAAATAGCACGAGATGTGTTTCCAAAGCTGTATTACCAGTGAGCGGTCAGGGAGGGGGCAGCCAAGGGACAGAAACACAATGGCGAGGATGTGCTGGATTTCCTGATCCAAGCCCCACTTCTGGCTGCCTGTCCCCCCACATCAGTTCTGGGAGGATGGCGAGGCAGCACCCAAAGGGGACAAGCCAGCATGTGCAGGTATGGGGCAGGTAATGACCAACGCATCTCCAAGGCCCAACAGAGAGCCTTAAGCTGCTCTGGTGCCACAGGAGAATCTTAAAGAGTGCAAATCTGTCAGCTGCTGGCTCCTGCTCCCTCCCACTCCTGGTGACCGACACAGGCACTGACTCTTCCAAACATATTTCCACCACATGTTTTCATCCTGACCTCATGCTTAGGGTTGTCTAAATAGCACACTGTATGTGCGTGCGTGCACTCCTCGTTTGAACACCCTTTCCTGTTGTACAACAGTTATCCTGGGAGCTAGTGTAAGGCATCCAGATATCCAAATGCAAGCTCTCCATTTCCCCCCACCCAGAGCTGGCATTAGACCTCTAGAGGTCCCAAGCAGAGACTGAGACATTAAGCCTTTTCTGCTGCCCCATTGTGCATGGAAGGCCTTAAAGGTGTCACTTTCATAGCCCAGTGGCACCACGCATGGCTGAGGAGGGAACGATTTCCTCTCCTTGCATCCATTTCTCTGTGGTCACCCCAGCTGCATCTGTCCCTCCTTTTCCCTTTCATGCTTCCATCCTTGGACTGTGACTTTCCCCTTCCCACCTCCAGCTGAGTTGTTTGGAGACGATCTCCCATCAGGATCAGCCTGGTTCTCACAGCCTCCCTGCTCCCACCACAATGGTCTCGCTCCAAAGAGAACACAGTGAGGGGCTAATCCAGCTGGGCGGCAGCCCAGGCCCGGGAGACGAAGGGCCTTTGCAGGTTGGAGGTTCTGCTCGTGCTGGCAGGCAGTGCAGATGGGGAGGGGATTCTTCTGAGTTTTCTCTTTTCTTTTTGAAAGTATTTTTCCTCTTTGCTTGCCAAGATAAATCTCCTGTCCCAGCTGTGACATCTGCATTTCCCTTCTCTGCTTTCACTAAGGAATGAAGCCCCCTGCACTCCAGCTGCACAGCCGAGGTTTCCTTTACATTCCAGGAAAGAAGAGCCCGTACACTCCAGACAGTCCTTCTGCTCTCTTTAAAATACAGTGGATTCTAGACCTTATGAAAGAGAAGATCTTGACAGCGTTAACAAGATCCAGGCAGGATGGACAGATGCTGTGCACACTTCTTACAGTCTAGCTGGTGCATGTGCACCCCAAGGAGCATGAGTGATCATCCAGTCAGCTCCTGGCTCTCTCAAACCCCTCTGTCCTGACCCGTGTTGCTCTTGGTCTCTCCCCCACAGCTCCCTGCTGCTGTCCACTGCCTGGATAATTTGCCACTGCCTGGCTACCCCCTTCCTTTCCGCATGGCACGGCTGAAGCACCCAAACCACCTGCAAACCCCACTATTTCCCTCCAGCAGTGGGGCAGCATCCTGACCAACAGCACCCCGTATCACCAATGCCCAAGTCTTTGTCAGCTTCCCCGACACCCAGTCTTTAAGTGATGGGTTTGACTGAACCTGATCTGGAACCAGACCCAGAATTCACTGCTGTCTGTAGAATAACGCAGAATAACACCAAAAAGAGAGGTTATGGTCATGGCAACCTGCTCCCTACAGGCCTGCTGTGCCATTAGTTCTCTCCCCTCAGACCAAAGGTGCCACAAGCCCTCGACGGCACCCACAGCCATGTCCTCAGCGCCTTGCAGAGTCGCAGCGAGGCTGAGGCACAGCTCGCTGTGGAAACCTCCTTCCACCGCACGTCTGCGCCAAGGACCTGGATTTACAATTTCCAGCGCAAGGCGCCACAAGACCTCAGGAGGGACGACAGAAGCTCGAGACACAGGCGGGGGATGGCGCCTGA
>NW_009917808.1:184430-184637 GCF_000696875.1 Nestor notabilis | reverse complement strand
CTATTTTTCTTGTAACTTTCTTCCTTTTCGCCCTTTCTTCATCTTTCTGGTTGTAAGAATAGCAGTTGGTAATGAGCATGGGGACTCATTTAGAGAAGCAGCGTTTATTCAGGAGGCAGCAGCAAGGCTGCTTCATTCAGTCTGCAGGCACAGATAAATAAATAAAATCTAGCAGAATGCCCTCAAGACTTGCACAAGTGTATTTTT
>NW_009917808.1:184044-184269 GCF_000696875.1 Nestor notabilis | reverse complement strand
CCTTAAAAACAGACCTGGAGCTTGTTTCCTATAGTAGGTGCCTTGGGAGAGAGGTTGCTGAAGCTGGTGGAGTTAATCCAGGAAAACATTATCACTGGGGGGGAGAGGGGCCCGGTCCTTCTCCCCTTGCCCTCTGAAACCTGAAAATCAGGTATTTTTTTTAACACCTGTGTTGGGAAGTTTATTTGAGCTAGGGCACCGTTTCTGTGTAAAACTGTATCCATA
>NW_009917808.1:155484-183970 GCF_000696875.1 Nestor notabilis | reverse complement strand
CCCCCGTATTTGTGGCTTTTTTAATAGCAAGCTGCTCCAGATGCAGTCAAGGAGTTTTCACTGTAGGAGGAAATGTATATTCCTTCCCTGCCTCCCCCTGAGACCCACCAGCAGCGCCTGGTCTGCGAGCAGAGCAGTGCTGGCGTTTCAGGGTAACCGGAGACAGGGGGACCTGACACCCTGACCGATGGTGGGATGGGAGTGCAAAGCCGTGTCTCCTGCCCAGCTGTGTCTGCCCCAGCAGGACCCTGGGGACAGCACGGTGCTGCTGCCACTTGGACCTCAGTCCCCTCTCAACGGGAGAGCCTTGCTACAGTACTTTCCCGTAAATCATGAGAGATGTGTTGGTTTGTAAGCAAGACAAGAATAGGAGCTTAATTTGCCAAGGAATAGATCTTCTTCTAAACTGAGCTCTTTTAGCACTTAGAATAATTGTTAAAGGTCATAAATTCAGCAGATAGGGCAAGAAGCGTGAATCATTCTGTGGGGTCTGAATCAGAAATCAATAGTAAATTTGCTGCCCAAGCACAAAACATGGCAGGGAGGAGTAATTCCCCAAGCCTTGCAAAATTCCATTTATTAGAAGTGTCACGGCTGTGGGTTTGTAGATGGGTCTGGATGGAGGAGATGCTGCTCTGTGCCTACGTCTTTGAAGGGGTGAAGGATGGCTGAGTGAAATGCTGGGAGCCAGGTAGTGACTCAAAATCTGGCTGAGGGGATGATTTGTTCCCAGCATCAGGGAAAGGAAATGCTCAGGCCGCTTATCGCCCAAGTTTGAGTCACTGAAATGTTCCAGGAGGCTGGGTTTTATGAACAACAAGCAAATGCATATAAAAAAGGTGGACCTTTGACTGCCAGTTCGCCCTGTCCTTTGCTTTGTCTTCCCTACTTCTCTCACAGGGGAGGAAGGTGGATTTGCAGGACCAGAGCGTGCTGTGCTTTTCAAGGCTGAGTGTGACTTGGCACAAGCACAACCTTGCGCACCATCATTCATCTGGCTTGCCTCTGCCCGCTAGCTTACAGGGTGGGATTTGTAGAGCTGGGCTGAAAGGTAACATAGGAGGTAGTAGGAGCTTCTGTTCTTGCCACACTAGAGTTTACCTTGACCACGCAATCAGGCTCCACCATCGCAGTGCATCTGCTTGACATGCTGGTGGCTGGGACAGGAACAAAAGCACTGAATTCTGATTAAAGTGCATGGCCTGGTGCATCGAGTAAGTGCACTTGGGGCTGGCTCCTGCCTTCTTTGCGACATGTTTCTATCCATCATTGTGCACCATGCTCATTGCCATGGTACCCAAATGTCCCTGTGTCAGTGCAGAGGGCTAAGAGTGCGAGGAAGGGACAGGGTGAAACCTTCAACATCAGATGATTCTTGAAATGGAGATCTTCTGGTGGTGGTGCTGGTAATGAGTATTGTTAATGTTGCAGAAAACTGTAATTTAAAATGATGAGGCCATTGAACAGGTAGTGCTGCATATTATGCTGACAAGGGGATAAGATAAACTACATTATAATGTTCTTTTGTGCGGGCAAGGAGATATTTTTGCTAGTCCACTCAGCACGTTTAATAGCCGGGTGACTTGGCAGTGCTATTAGCAGAATAATGATTAACAGGGAGATTCGCACAGGCTGTTTACAGCTGTGTTTGAGGAGTAGATTTTTGCAATAAAATAAGAACAAGCGAATGTGAGGAGGGATGCAGTGGGCCATGCTCTCTGGTAAATGCACAGCTGATCCCCATAGGAGACCAAGCAGAAAGATGGGGCTGGGTTTGGAGTGGGTTTTTTTGTCTCAGTGACTGCAGGAGCCTGTCAGCTCTTGCTGAAGGCAGTGGCCTTGATCCTTTAAAATATTCAGGTCAATAGCTTTTCCTCTGCTGCATCCATCTGCAGGGCTGGGCCTCTGGCTGATGTACCAGTGGCAGTGGGCTCTTCTGCAATAGCTGGCACAGCTGGATTCATCTGGGGTGCTTTGCAAGGTGTGTGTGGGGTGATGAAAGCTCTCTGGGAGCAAAGCCTTTCTCAAAGAAATGATAACCCTTGGGGTGGGACTGATGTGGGGCAAGCAACCCCCTCTGCTCACAAGCCTTGCAAGGCTCATGTGGGTTGTATGGCTTGACTGAGGCTTTCCTGCAAGCCTGGGAGTTTAAAAGCAGCCTTTTTGGGGAGGAAGTAATTGTTTTCTTCATGTACCTGGATGTTGCTTTTGTTTTGAGCTCATTAACAAAACCCAAGCTTTTTTTATTTACTTTAGGAAAGTGCTGACCATGCACTCTCTGGGAACTGGATCCTAAAATTGTTAGTTGTTTTGGAAACGCCTGGCCCTTAATGCTCAGGCTTGGAGAGGAGACAGCACAGAATTAAGGAGCCGGTGGGTATTAGCTGTTGCTGGGAAGAATTGGATGAAGCCCAAAAATGTCACTACTCTTCCTTCAGCTTTGCTTTGTATAGAAGTGAAGTTTCAGTGGCCATTTGTTTGCATTAGTTGATCGCTGTCAATGAAGATAAAAGCTCTCATATTAAAAAACCCCATAAAACTCAAACAAACATGCTGGCATTGTCTTGTTTCCAGAACTTCATCAGTTTATGGCATATTTCAGCATCATTAAAGATTTAGGAGAAGTTCTAATGGGGGGATAAGCACTGCAAGCCTCCACGCAGGAGCATTATCCCGGTAGCATTATGTTAGGTTTCTTCTTCCAGCACCTTTTAAAAAACCCTGTAGCCCAACATAAATTGGGCAGCTTTTGCAAAGGTCACCTTCTTCCTAAATAGAAAGAGGAACTAGAGATAACTTCTGAAGATTTAAAAAAGACATTAAAAGGTTATTTATGCTGTGTTTTACATGATATGCTACCATGCAAAATTTGGGACATATCTTCAACATATAAATAAGTATATATAGCCATAAATTCTGAGGATAGAGACTCTTAGGAGTCTTCCATCAGGGACTTCATCTGCCCTCTTCCGGTGTTACTCAGTGCATGTGTAAGCTATGGACCATGCCTGTGTCCATGTATATTTTTGAGCTTTTTTTTTAACCGTAAAACCTTGGCAGCACAATACCTGTCCCTGAATCATCCCAGAGGGATGACACTGCCTGACTCTACCCCTTTCTCTTTTTTCCAGCATTTCACTTCCATTCCTTGAGTGGGGAGTGCTGATACCGGTGCAAACATTTGTCTTCTACATATGCATGCATATTCTGTGTGTGTGTGCTCATGAAAAGAAAGAAGGCTGTCTTCTGTCTAAGCCTTCTGTGTGGTTGATTTTAATTGTTGGAGTTTTTTTCCCACCTTTTGGAGGTATACAGCCCAGATGCTGCTCTTCTGCAGTTCTCCATGTGTTCTTCAGCACTGGTGAAAGCCTATGGTGTTTTTAAACCCACAGAGAGTCTGTTCTCACTAGTGTTCCTGTGCTGGGCAGCCATAAAAATTAATAATTTGGAGTGAATTTATAGCAAAACATGTGCTTGAGCAGGTTAAAGTTTGAGCATAAGCGTTATGTTGCATTGAGGTTTGAAGCAACGAAGAGTATTTGATTGGTGTGCATATTTAAAATCAAGTGTCTGATTTCTAATCCATGCAAGAAGTAGTTAGAGGAAGCTTTTATCCTTGCTATGTACTTCTTATCTGCCAGGCTCTAGTAGAGGTAGTGGTACAGTTTGTACAGGGTGAAGGGGGAAGAGTTTCCATTTGATCTGCGTGTAAATCTTCACAGATGAATCTCCCAGCTAAGGAAGAGGTGTCCTTGGAAGTCATCATTCATGTAGGGCCAGGTCACGTGAAAGCAGCTATCACCTCCTGGGCTCAGGCTCCCAGCTCCTCTCTGCAAACCCTTGCCTGACTCCTAATGCACCCCCAGTCTATTTGTAAGGGTACTTATAGGCATCAGTGGGAGTTCTCTGCCTCTGACCTACAGACCAAGGATAGAGTATTGATCCCTGTCTCCTCTCTTCATGCCTCAAATATAAATGGGGAGAATCCTGTTAGATTTCTTGTGCTTCCCCCCAGTAAAAAGCTACCCACAGGCAAAAGGGTGCACTGCATGAAGGAACAGCATCGCTAAAAGCTGTTGTGTCTTGGGGTGGGGAGGATGGAGCTAGGATGGGTTCAGGGACATACCTCCTGAAGGCAGTTTCTCACCCAAGGGTACCTGGGGAACATATGTGCCATATTCCACATGCCAGCTGCAGAAGAGACCAGGAGCATTGTGGGGTGAAGGACAGACACATGGGAGAGCTGTGCTGGGAGTTAGCACCATTCCCTCTCCTGGGGCTTTGGCTGACTCTTCCCGCCAGCGGCTGTTCCAGCTCTGGCTGCTCTGCAGGTGCCCTGCTTGCCTGTGGGAAGCATAGAGCCTCCATCACATGAGATTTTCATTTACTGATGCTCAGGCATCTTCTTTGTTAACCTTTCACGCAGCCATTAGAGCAGGCTGTGGGTTGAAAACCACTGGTCTAAGTCATTGATAGCTCCATTAAATGCGAGGTGGTGTTTCCCACTAGTAAAGCCAATAGCTTTGATTTTCTTCCCCACCATGTCCTCTCCCTTTTGGCACTTTGAACTGTGTCTGCACATTGAAACCAATGGGCTGTCTGGTCTGGACTCAGGAAAACAATTTATGTAAGTGAGGTGTGATGTTCTTCGTGTAAATTGCTTAAGATTTCTAAAAGAGGATTGTCTAAGAAACATGGTCCTTGGGAAGCAGAGACTCCCCTTCTCTGTTCCCCCTCCATAGTGTTTTTTTCCCTTCAAGAGGCCAAGCATTCCCTTCCCACAGAGGGATGAGGATGCTCAGTGTGTAGGGCCTCAGCCCTGGATTTCTCCTGCAATGGCTTGTTAGTGAAAAGAGAGGAAAACCCATCAAGGTTGGAAAACACTGATAAGAAGTTGGAATTTGGTTATGTCTCTCTGCATGCCCGATTTTGTTTTGTAATGGCAAATCAGAAAACCTTCCTCCCTTTTGATGAAGAATGTTGCTTTTCCGTGTTAATTTTCTGCAGTGCTTGCCAGAAGTTCAAGGTTGTGTGTTTGTGGTAAATAATGGGTGATTGTAATCAGTCAGGCAGCACTGGAGTATCCAGTGCATCTTGCATGGCTGAGAACTGACTTTTCTTCCTTCCATACTAAGTGAGCAAACTGTGTGTACTGCTGTGTGCTCAGCTGCTGAGTTACCCCAAGTGCAGCAGAAGGCACGCACTTTGCTCTGCTGCGGATAACCAACCCTCCTCTGCTACAGAAACCCCATTAGATGTTAATGGCTTCGTGCAAACACCACCCTCTTGCGAGTAAGTCAGACCTGAGCGATTGATGTGCTCCCATCCTTCCTACACACACGCTCAGGCTGAAAACAACTGTGGCCTCTGGCAAGTGCAGTAGCTGCTTAGTTTGTGCAGCGGGCTGTGAACAGTGAGTTGTGCTTCTGGGTAAAGCCTTAGCAATAAGAGTTGAACGTCCTCTTGGTTTTGAGCGCTGTTGCTGCAGTGAGGGTGGGTGGATAGATTTCTGTTCACGTGAGTGCATGTGTGGTTTTCAGCTTCAGAGTGCGTGAAGCCTTTTGTTACAGTTTTTGCTTGCTTCCTCCAGCAATGGCATTTCACAGTGTAAAAAAGAAGTGAATTGTTCTGAAAGCAACACTTCTGAGAAGCCAGGGATGTTGCCTAGGATGAATATTCCTTTATAAAGTAACAGGGAATCAAATTTAATTTAGGTGGCTGACACTTCTTCCCCCCTTCCTTGTAAATATTCTCTTTGCTCCTAATTTTGACACTGTTGTCTTCAGATATCGCTGGTATTGAGCAGGAAAAAGCCTACTGCCAGCTGAGTCATGTGCTTGGTGCATGGCAGAAGTGACTGTTTGGGACCATGACCTTAATCTGCAGGATGGAGACTTGAGGCAGTAGAGCCTTTCCTGAGGAAGAAATCGCACAGCTTGAATCTAATAAAATGTGCCTAATAACTGCTGTAGCGTGCTACAGAAAGACAAGAGATCAAAGCTTTGGAGGCATTTATTTTCATAATTTGTGGGTCACATCCTTGCAGGACTAATTGGGTGCTGTTTGATGTCCAGGCAACAATAGAAATCTCCCTGTAAATCAGCATGTATTTGCCTCTTCCTTTCTCTTTCGTACACAAGCACAAAAGCTTAGTGTGATTTTGAGATAAACTGGCAAAAGCGAAGATACAGATCTCCTCCCTGTCTCACTGCCATCTTTCTTAGATGTATTTGTCTTTGGGCCATATATATACAGTGCCCACAACAACTGCATTTACCAGGTAGCTTGCTGGTGGTCCTTCTGATGCTGGTGCTCCAGGAGCACTAAGCCTGCTGGTTATTGCCTACCATGCTTCTGCTCCCAAAGCCCGAACTGAGATGAGACTGGAGAACAAACGTCGGTGCAGTCTGTAGCATCTCCTCAGTTGTGGCTCACTAGTCATGGTTCCCAAGTGGTGTCTCAGCTTTGCAGGTGTTCACCCCCAAAATGCAGCAAGTCAGATATGCTGTGTTTTATGGAGGCACTTACAGAGTTCTTTTATTTTTATATATATGTAAAAAAATAAAAATATGTAGCTTATACATATAAATATATATTAAAAATAAGTGTGGATCTAACTCTTCCCTCTTGAGTGGAGTAGGACAGCATGTGGGCTACTGTGCGCCTGTGAAAGGTATAGCCTGTGGTGCTGTAACTAGCACATAGACCTTCAAAACATAGGCTAAAATTTTCCAAGCTTCTTGCTTATGTAGGAGATACTGAATTACCTATAGGCCTGCTACTGCACATGAAATCTGGCTGAAAAGGAAGGGTCATTGCCCTTAAACTTGTAGGTTTTGTGTTACGTCCTCTGTTACATCCTCATCCCCACTGAACGCTTATGGTAGGGGTTCATGGGGGTCTTTTGTGTTTGCAGATACCACTCTTTTGGGAAGAAAGAAAGATGTGGAAGGGTGTGCAAGGAAACTGTGTTCTTGGAGCAATACCAGAGGCCAGGCAACAAAATTAAACAGGATTTAAATGCATTTTCTGGCGACACAGACAGGCTGTCTTCACTGCAATAAATCTTCAGCCTTTATGTATTGATTAGCTTCAGTAAATAGTGCAGTGACTCTGTTCTTCCTATTGCTGTTCTGTGGGGATCAGTGTGTTAGTATGGCTGAAGAGTCTGTAATGGCTAAGTGGGATTCCAGTAGTGAGAGCAGTTTACTGATGCTCTCCAAAGTGAACCTTGCAGCCAGGGTGACTGTGCTTGACTGCTATAAATACAGACACAGAGTGCTCCACTGGTGATCAGGCTGGTAATGGCCATGTTTTCTAACGGGCGAAACCGTGTTCCCTGAGCCAAGTGCCCTGCAGTGGCAGTGCTGGGCCCTGACAGGGGTGCTGTCTTCTCCTGGTTCACTGGTTGGGAGCTATGATGGGTAGGTTGTGTGGGGGTAGGTGAAGGGAGTAGGGAGCCTGGTGTCTTCTTGAGATGTGGGACTGCTTGGCTAGAAAATGGCTGAAAAAACCTCCTTTTTAACCTGTCCTGCTCATGGTTTGTAATAGTTTCTTCAATATTTGTATGTTGCTGGATGAAGTTCAAAGGGATTTTGTTTGTTAGGCTTTGTACCTGCTCTTGGAGGTGATGGTATGGTTTCGCAGGCTGAAGGTGGTTGTGTTTGAGCACTGGGCAAGCCCCAGATCCTTGGAAAGTTGTCATGATAAAGTGAAAGCAGGAAGGTGGCAGGGACAGCAGCTTGTTGTCCCTGTGGAGCAGCAGTGGGAGAAGGGGTAGAAAGCTGCTTTACCTATTAGATGCCATAGCTGAAAACCCATCCAGAAGGTTTCCCGTTTCTGTCCCCATGTTTTGAGATGACTTGTAACTACACCACAGTGGAAAAGTTCTTTCCAGAGGCAGTTTGGGCCATGAGGTGAAACACCAGGTTGCTCTGGAGACAGTGGATGGAAAGATAAGATGGAGCAGATATAGAATTAGCATAACAGTATACCTTTAATTCAACTTGAAGGAAATAATTGAAGACTAGTTGTCACTTACGATGGTGACCTCTGCCAAGATGACTCATGCTGCAATATAATATGAGTCACTTGTTAATGATGGCCTGTTACGGAGAAAGTGCCAAATCCTGGTAACTTCTTCATTGTGCAGTATAAAAGCGAGGATGAAGAAGGGTATTCCGAGGTATTGTTGCCTAAAAATAGGTGATACATAAGAGTGCTGAAGCACCTTTACTTGGCTCTGGGGGATTCTAGCATGAAAAGGCAAAGGCCCTGAGCAGAAATACTACTTCTTCTTTGGCCTTGGTTTGAAACTGGCACACGATGCACCTTGTACCTCTACTCCCCAGCCTTCTGCGCTGATGTGATGCTGCCCGAGCATGGTGATCTTGGTAGCTCTCCTTCCTGCCAGACAGCTCAGCTGCCCGCTAGTGGGAGGGAGGTGGGTAGGCGTGAAGTTGTGTGGCAAGTGTGGAAAAGCCATGGCCATCTTTGTAAAGGCTGCTTGGCAGGGGCTTAGCATGGGGAGGGAGGTCTTGGGGTCAGCCTGGCTGATGGGAGAGCCCAAAGGTAGTAACAACATCCTCGGTGGGAAGGTCCCTGCATGCTGCTGATGGGGAGACCTGGGCTGGAGACTCGAAGTTAGGGGTTTGCGGTCTTGGGGAGAGGGAGGTGAAGAGCTGTGTCTGTATCATCTCTTGTGGTGATGGCTCTGCCAGGCACAATCTCTCCATGAACTCGCCTCCAGTATCTGCCAAATGGGTGCAGGATGTGAAGGTTTTCATGGCTATAAGTAACCTGCGGTGTTCCTGTAGCCACTGACTTGAGCACTCACTTGATAATCATCTACTTGCTGTCTTAAATGTTTCCATATATTGAACTAGTGTTTTTCCTAAATAAATGAGGTTTTGCAATCCACAGAAAGCAAGAATCTGGTTTGAAGGTACCTGTGACCAGGGGCAGGAGCTCACCGAGAAGAGATAGGTGAACTAGCTCCTGGGCTCAGCCTGGGGGTTGGTGCCCAGGCATGCTCTTCTCTGCCCTTTCATGTAGAAGAGGGGTAAGAGGAAGGTACAGCAGAGGGACATCTTGCTCCTGGGAAGGGGTTTCTAACACGTCAGAAGCCTGATGATTTCGTCTGCAGTTGTGAATTCCTGTGAAGTTTAGAAGATGAGAGGGGAATATTTCATTCCTGGATCTCATCACTGTAGAGAAGTATGGGGAGGGGGAAGAAAAGCCTTCCTGAAAGATTATAATCCAAAGGGCAAATGGTCTCTAAGTATTTTATTGAAATTTCAGAAGAAAAAGTGGTGATAAATTGCATAGAATCATAGAATGGTCTGGGTTGGAAGGGCCATTAAAGATCACCTAATTCCAACCCCCTGCCATGGGCAGGAACACCTTCCACTAGACCAGGTTGCTCCAAGCCCTGTCCAGCCTTGCCTTGAGCACTGCCAGGGATGGGGCAGCCACAGCTTCCCTGGGCAACCTGTGCCAGTGCCTCACTGCCCTCACAGGGAAGAACTTTTTCCTAGTAGCTAATCTAAACCTACCCTATTCCATCTTAAAGACATTCCACCTTGTGCTGTCACTACAGGCTCTTGTAAAAAGTCCCTTTTCAGATTTCTTGCAGGCCCCTTTAGGCACTGGAAGCTGCTCTAAGGTCTCCCCAGAGCCTGCACTTCTCCAGGCTGAACAATATGGGGGGCCTCACCTTCTTTTGTCCCCAGGTGGTGCAGCACAGCAGCTGGAGATACCTGGGCTGCTTCTGCCATGCCTTCATTTTTTGGGCTGTCTACCTCCACTTAAGCCATCTGCTTCTACAAGGTGTGTCTTGCCCTCTGGACCTTGCCTGTTTGCAGCCCAGACTGAACTACCAGATCCTGCTGCCTTGCGCAGCACTGGCGTGGTCCTTGAGGAGATAGGAGTGTGGTGGCGAAGGGCTGCGGAGGAAGGTTGAGGCTTGAAGAGATGAGAAGGGGTGGACCTGAAGGAGGAAGGCTTTGCCCACAGCAGATGTTGCTGTCAAGGTGAACTGAAGCAGCTAACGGACAATGAACGTACAAATGGTTACACTGCAGGAAATTGATGTGTAGTACCTTAGGAGTAGGCCTCTGAGGGGTGGAGGAACGTCTCTTCCTGAAAAGAAACTGCCAGCACAGTGGAACCCAAATCTACACATCCCAGGTGCCATCTACACCTGGGATGATCTCCTGACTGTCCCTCAGACCTGGCAGTGCCCTGAGAGGACCATAGTGTCTTTGCCATGAGTGGAGTTGTGGTTTTTGTGCTGGGTGGAGTACTACAAGGATGGCTGGGCTGCCCCTCCATCACGTCATCCGCACGTTCAGACCTGGGAGGGC
Organism: Nestor notabilis; assembly: GCF_000696875.1. Classification (NCBI taxonomy): domain Eukaryota; kingdom Metazoa; phylum Chordata; class Aves; order Psittaciformes; family Psittacidae; genus Nestor; species Nestor notabilis. Next base: position 173,606 of record NW_009917808.1, on the reverse strand, counting down.
AAAATATTCTTTCCATGGAGACCTGTGTTTCCAAGGTGGACGAGCTCGCATCCCTTGAGAAGTGGGTGGAGTAAAAGCATTACACTTTTGAACAGGCAGATCATGTGGTTCAGAGGGAGGGATGCCTTGTAGGTGGACAGACCATCCTCCCCAAAAAAACCCAAACCAGTGTGATTGACAAGGGAGATGGGGCATAAATTCAAAGCTGGAGTCACTTCTTCAAGACCCTTTCACAACAAGCCGTGGTTTTGCTTTTGCTGGTTGGTGTGACCTCTTCCATGCTGCTGGCATAAAGCAAAGTGCCTGCACAGAGGAGATGTCCTCAAGAGAAGATGCAAGAGCCCTGCTCATTATCAGAAATGAATAAAACTGCTCCAAGCTAATCTGGCTGCCTAAAAATAGAAGTGGTGGTAGGGGGAGGGACTTCTGTGTTCGTTTGCCCTTGATTTTCATGACATTTTGCTGCTCTATATTGTGTGTTGTAGGGGAGACCGGGTGTCCTGGTCACACTGGAGCAGTTCACAAGAGCACGTGCTCATATCAGAAACCACTGGGGAGGACGGCTCAGAAGTTTTTTTGGGGTTTAGGAGTTAACTTGCAAAGTGCAGTTATTCAGGCTTATTCCCTCATTCCCTACTCCTCACAGGTTCAGAGCCTCTCCCTTGGTGTGATCTTGAAGCCTTCCTAGGGTAGGTCTGAAGAAGCAGTGTGACATCTGTCAGTGTGCACCTTGCCAGAGAGTTACACCTCAGTGGAAGGTTGCAGCACCTACTCTGCAGTTACGGGGAGTGGGGAATAACTTATGAGACTTAATTACTGTGTTATTGTTATTCAGCATTTAAAACCCAAGTTTCATAACTGCCTTGTGATATCACCATTTATGTTGTCAGCATTATGCAAGCAGCTTACCTTGTGATCATGAAATACTGAAATGTGCTTTCTAATGCTCACCCTCTGTTTCTCAATGAGTCCATAAAACCTCTTCTGCTTTCCGTTAATTACAGAACAGCAGGACATTTTTCTCTTCTCTTTTTAAAAGAGGTGAGCTTTTTTTCTTTTTTTTTCTTCAAGTTCTTGGGCCAGCTGCTCCTCTGAGACCTTTCTGTTCCATGTGGCTACACTGGGGTGGACATACCTTCTGTCGTTCACTGCACTGGGTTTTTTTTGCCACTCAGGAGGAAGCAGGAGGTTTGTGGACTCAGGAGCAAAGGTCTTGCTGCCATGCTGGTGCAGTGACTGCTGCTGGCATTGGTGCAGTTGATGTGACCTACTTACAAGGTTAGCTGAGGCAACTGAGAAAGATGGGAACGCATCCACATGGGGTGAGTTTCCTTTCTTTCCAAAAGAACTAAAATATTACATTAGTTGTTAATATTCAGTTGTTTTCCAACTGGTGGTTTCTGTTTAACACCAGAAGCAGCCCTTTCTGCACTCCTGCTTGGAGTGCCTCCCCTGTCAAAGCTGCATTGCCAGGACAAAGCCGCATTGCCAGGACAAAGCCAAGCAGAAGCTCTGCTGTAAAAGCAAAGCTCCATGAGTTGGGCTCTGCTCTTATCCATGGGAGCATCTATGTTGGGTCTGGATTTTCCCCACCTCCAAAATCCAGTTTTTGCAGGACAGTAAGCGTAGACTTCTAGTTTTTCTTCTGATTGGTCTGATTCTGCCACTCAGTGGCATCCCGAGCAAGGTGGGAAAAGGAAGGTTGTTTGGTTTTGTGGTGGTGTTGCCTGTAAGGTAATTCTGCAGGTGACTAGCTAGAGGTGGTGGGGTCTTTCAGTACTTGTTAGAAGAATCTTGCATGATTTTTCTTGACTTAGAGACCCAGAATTTAGTCTTTCCTCTGAGCTTTCTCAAGAAGAAAGAAATTGTTGGATTTCTTTCTTCCCTGTACATGGAAAGAATTAAAATGTTTATCTGAGCACAGATGTGGAGTGCGATGCGGTTCAGTTTGCCTCAATACAATGAAGAGGATGTGTCTCCAGGCTCCGTGGCCAGTGCTGCTTCCCCACTCTTTCATACTTCACTTTACATACACATCCGGAGATGCGTAACTCTCGTCAGATGCTAATGAAGAGTTTATAGATAAGATCCCCTGTGAGGAAAGGAATGCTAGGGTAGTCTCATAGCAGGGGAAATTAAGGTGAGGAGGGGTCAAGCATCTTCCCTAGATTCACTTACAAGCGATGCAATCCTGGCAGAGTTGAGAGTAGAAGTCAAACCCTCTGGCCTCTCATCCTGTGCTGTAGCCATTAAACTCTGCTCTCCTAAGGTTAGATAACCTGTGGTTTTGGTGTCTGCAAGACTTGATGAGCAAATTCCTTTGAATAAATGCTTTTCTTGTATACTTGCCAATTCAGAGTGAGGTTTGGGACATGAAGGAAGGGAAATAACTTGCAGGTGTCAATTTCAGGAGGTAAATCAGATGTCGAGATAATAAGAACAATACCCAATGGGTTAGAGTTCTTAGAAGGGGCTAAGGGGTGAGGATTGCATCCTGCATCTCTCTTTTAAAGTAATATGGGGAATGCAAGGTGCAATTGTGCTGCCAGCAGCCTGTTGTGAGTTTCAATACTACTGAGTATGAACAATCCAGATCTCTGGCAATGTTGATACATGGTGCTGGAGTTTGTTTGGGCCCTGGGATAGATGCTGAAGGTAACAGGGTTAACTTTAGGCCTGAATGTTGGAGTTCTTGGTGGATTCAGTTGCAGAACTCTGAATTTTCTCACAGTGTGAACTGTAGTAGCATAATATGTGGTGTCACCCTGACCAAAAAGCCTGTCCTGGCTTTAGAGCACTTGCAGTCTGGGCAAACACTAATAGCTGATCTGGTTTCCCAGCGTAATGAGAGATGACTTGCCAATACATCAGGTCTTCAGAGGAGAAGGATTAGGAAGGTGTCTTGGTCTCATAGTAATTTGTCTTCCTTGCTGTAGCCTGAGGCTGTAAGATGGATGGAAGCTCAGCTGAGCACACACCACAGTTGGCTTACAATAAAACTGCTGCAGCTGCCATCCCTTCTGACCAGAAGAGGTCCAGCTGGGTGGAATGAGGTGATGCTGCATGCTGCAGTCAGCTCTCTCAGGATTTAGGGTGTCCTGGCAGAGTGTGTTGTGCTATTTATTTTACTTTGTGAGAGTGTTGTTGCTGAAACTCTTGCATGGATTTGATTTCTGGTTATGGGCACCCTTATCTGCTTCTGTAGCCATTAGCAATTTGTCTTCCCCACATTGGAAGCTGTAAGTTACTTCATCCAATAAAGCTTTTCTTATCAGCTCTGACATTTGTGTAGAATTCAAATTATTCTAGGAACTTTAAAAAAAGGGGATGAAGCCTGGGAATTACAGCTGGAAAGTTGTGTTCCTCTTCCCTGTACAGGCAAGCAAGATGTCAATGGAAAGTATGAATCTCTCCATGTGTCATGCTAGGGCTGAGTTCTTGGTTATGTATTGTGTCTAGAAAGAAGCAGATATCCTGAGGTTTCTTTTTCTTTCATTCCTTGCTTTGTGCAGCATCAACAAAACTCTCCTTTTGGCCTTTTAAACTCATCAGCCTGCTCGTGAAATATTCAGAAAAGCTTGGGCTGAGTTTGCATTGCAGTCAGTGGGTTGCATCCTTTTGGAGTGGCTTTGATCTTGCTTACTCCATGCTGAGTAATATACACTCCTCCCACATTAGCAGCAGCTTCAAGGGATATGCCTCCCTCTGAAAGTGTGGCCCTTGCAAGCTCTCTCAGTGTCTCCTAATGGTAAGCATTTAAATGGTATTAAAGCTGCTTATCTGAGTCTTGTGCTTTGGAGTCATTAACACCTCTGCAAAGACAGTGTAGAACTAGTGTCAGCTGGTGGCACTTCACAATGGTTTGAATGGTTACCCAGAGTGCAGGGAATAGAGAGCTGGGCTTCCTGTGCTGGTGAGGGTGTGTAGGAAGAGTGCTGGTGGTGGCTGCAGTGCCCATGGGTGGAGAGCTGATGCTCCCATGCATGGCAGGGATCACCCTGGGAAGATAGTATTCCCCTTCAGCTGGGGGGTCAGGACTCCCTTCTGGGTATGAGATCAGGTACCTCAGGTTTTTGTTGTTGTTCTTCCCCTGTGATTCCCCAGGGGTCAGAAATGTCCATCTCTCCGTGTCTGCTGGATATAGTTTGATGTCACATTTCATAGCATGTTAGCAGTTTTCTTTTAAAGGACCTGTGGTATTTTGTTACCTTTACAAGGAGATATGGGTGTTCAAGGGTGATCCGGCCATGAAGTCATCCCAAAAAATGAAGCTGGCTTTATTGAACATTGTCCTGAGCAGCAGCAGTGCAACAGTGGTTTGATCTTCCTCATGGCCACTGACAGATCCCGCTCTTGCTCTCGTTGCTTGGTCTGCCAAGCCATTTGAGCTCTGCACTGAATAACAGGAAAATATCATTACTAATGTTAGGCTGGTAGAAAAAATAATAGGGGTAAATAATAGCACAAGATACATGGAAATCAGTGTTTTTCTCCTTTGAGGCTGTGCATGTAATCCACTTAATATTCTGTGGAACACAAGATTAATTTTCTTTAGTATAACATATGTGAGGGCTTTTCTTTTTAGTTTGCTGGCGGAGGCATTGCTGTGTTGCTTAAGCTGAGAGAAACATAATAGGAAGGAGGAAGGATGCTGACCCAGCTTCCAGAGGATTCAAAACCAGTGAAAACTGGCCAGAGGAGATGAAGCTTCTCCCTTACTGGCAGGACTTTTCTGTAAGTAGTGTGGCTGGGACTGGGTGTCTGTCCTGGGTTCAGCTACAGCAGTCATTTTTTCTCCTTCATAGTAGCTGGAGCAGGGCTGTGTTTTTGACTTTCAGCCTGGGAACAATGCTGATAACACCGATGTTTTTAGTTGTTGCTAAGTAATGTTTACTCTGACCAAGGACTTTCTCAGTCTCATGTTCTGCCAGGGAGGAGGGGAAGCCGGGAGGAAGCAGAGGCAGGACACCTGACCCAAACTGGCCAAAGGGGTATTCCATACCACAGCACATCATGCCCAGTATAGAAACTGGGGGGAGTTACCCGGAAGGCCCAGATCGCTGCTCGGGTCGGGCTGGGTATCGGTCGGCGGGTGGTGAGCGGTTGTGTCCTCTCCCCTTGTTATTCCTCTTATCATTATTATTGGTAGCAGTAGTGGTTTGTATTATACCTTAGTTACTGGAGTGCTGTTATCTCAACTCGTGGGAGTTACATTCCTCTGATTCTCCTCCTCATCCCTCCAGGAGCGGGGGGGAGTGAGCGAGCGGCTGCGTGGTTCCAAGTTGCCGGCTGGGCTTGAACCATGACAGTGTCTTGCACTGGAATGGCCCCTGTTGTTTGCTCATCAGGCTTTGCTGTGAGGTAGGGTATCTTTCAACCCTCTGGGTGTCTAAGATGTTGGGGAGTAGATGTGATTTGCTTGGACTATGTGGTGAGACTCCCTTGGTGGGCGCCTAGCACAGAGCCTGTGTCTGCAGCACATGGAAAAGAGCTCCAGCCTTGCACTTGTCCTCTTTTACAACATACTTTTGCCATGATTTCAACTTGCAGAACTCATAAGCTTTGTAGAGGTTCCTTTAAAATAACAATAAAGCAAAAGCCCTGTTCTTTTCCTTTCACAGGATGGAAAGAATGCAGAGACTTGCCAGGCTTAAAGAGGAGTAGATACAGCAAAAATAAATAAATCAAGCCCATTTATTTTAAGTTGATTAATTTGGTATGTTCATAGTTTTCTAAAATAAAACCTAGCCCCAGAGAGTTTAGCAAATCAAATAACAATGACAGCAATTAATTTAGAAGTAGTTATGAATGTTTTCCATCCCCTTTTCACATCCCTACACCCACATGATTGATCTCAGCACTTATGACTGCGGGCCAAATCCTGCCTGGGGATGTGCAGTTGTGTCTCTTGGGTTGGAGAAGGTGCACCTGAAGAGCTGCCCCATGCCTGAGATTGGGGAAGGACCATGGGAAGGGATGAGACGGACAGGCAGTGGATGCTGGGCTCCTGGGGCAGTGTGTGCCTGCTGAAGAGCTTGGTCTGCTGCTGGGTGGAATTTCTCTGTTGAAAATATATGTATTATGGACTTCCCCACCTGTTTTGTTTTCCTGTTTTGTACTGGCCCTCAGCAGGCTGGTACCTGCGGTCTTGCAGGGCTTGCTTTGCTGCTGTGTGCATGTTGTGTTAATGTTTCCAGCTTGCTTATGTGAGCTAATGAAAAAATGGAGCTCTAGCTAGGCAGAGGCCACAGAATGTCACGGCTGGCTGCAGGGACCGGAGCCAGCAGAGAGCTCCCAAAGGCAGGGAGGTGTCATGGGGCTGTAATTTGACAGGGAGCTCAACTGATTCTGTAAAGCAAAAGGTGGTGGTTGGATTTATGGGGCATCACGGTGACTATCAAAGCAAAACCAGCTTTGCATCTTCCTAGGATGCCTGTGTGAGAAAGGTCCTTCCACTTTATCTTAGCTATAGCACTATTGTAATGCATATATCAAATGAACTAAACTAAATAATCTGTGCCATATTCCTGCAATGTTTGTAATTTGGGACATTGAGATTTGAAATAAAAAGCAACTCCCTGAATTTACAAGAGTGATTTGCAGTGTAAGAAGCCACCAAGAAATGCAGAAGTCTTGCTATGGGAAATACTTTATGACGTGGCAAAAATATTCTTGCAAATCATTTCAGCAACTGTGGATTGTCCCTGACTTTCAGGGCTGTTGCTTTTTTTTTTTTTTTTTTTTTGGCAGATGTTAGGCAGGAGCTTGCTTTTTGCTGCAGGACCTTGTTTTCTCCCCAGCTTAAGTGAGTGTCTGTCAAGACCAAACCTTCAAACTCCCCACAGTCTGTCATTAATGGAGGCAGCCTGTGAAATGTAGGAAAAAGGTGAGAAACCTTCCCTCCCCCTTCCCTGCAACTTGTTAACTCTTGGGTGAGAAAGGTCCAGATGTGAAACACACAAATTAACATATTTGTGATATTCTTTTAAATAATTTCACTACTTTGTCAAGACAATTCTATGTAAAAATGTGTTTATAATGCGTGGTTTTGGGAACTTGTTGAGTATAGTTGTGTTTTGTTTTTTTTACAGTCTGTCTTGCAGTGTTCTCCCACTAGTTGAATGCTCAATAATTTGATGTGATCTGCTCCCCATATTGTCCTTTTTTGAAGCTATTGGTACTAGAGAGTTATCTGATTCTCTTCTGCTAACCAGCCCTTACAGAACCAAGTGTAAGAAGCTGATGGCAAGTGACACGCTGTGGGTAAACTCTTCAAAAAGCATTAAACCATCAGATAATTCCATCTCCAGATGATCTGTGAAAATTGGACTGGTGTGAGAAACTTGCCTGAATCCAGTAGGGAGGTGATGTTTCTCCAGACATGTTTGTAGGGACTTGTTTTCTGCAAGATATTAAGCAGTAATGGCAATCACTTTAAACTGAGATATAGTGATTTCTGATGGGCAAAGCTCTGCTCCCATTTTGCCTCTCTTTAAGACTTGTTAAGATGGCATGAAGGGTTCCCAGCTGCTCCACAAGACAAAGTCCTCACAGATGCAGTATCTGTGGTGCTTATCTGCTGCTGTTGGGTGGATGTGAATGGTCACAGCTCTGGCCCAGATGATTTCTCATCTCTCCCTTGGCTTTAAGTCTCCTTGGTGTGCGTGCATGCATACCTGCTGAGCCTGTATGATGGTTGTTGTGTAGATCTCTGCTGTTGAAGGCTGTAGACTATAGGTGGTTGGTGCTACAATGACACTAGTGTTTTATCCCTCTCAACTTTTCCCTGGTTGGCTCAGCTGATGTCCTCAACCATGACTTACAAACTGGCATACAGGTGCAAAGCCACCCTGATTTTAAAAAGCAGAGGGTGTTAAGATAGATTGGATTTTTTTTTTTTTTTTTTTGCTTTTAAATGCATGTGGAAGTGAGACGTTCTCCCATTTTAAGGCATTGCTCTAGCCACAGCTCTCACTACAAGGGTGTAGCAAGGCTGTATTTTCTTGACAAAAGCAATCACAGCTGGCAGACCTCAGCAGTGTCCTGAGAGGGCTTCAGAAGCTGAGATGTCCAGTCTGCAGTGACTTGTAGAGGTGCAAACTGGCTTGTGAACTGTCACCCCTACACACCCACAGATGAAACCACAAATGTGACCTGCTGTTGGAGACTTGAGTTTTGTTTTCTCCTAGATGCTAGGGATGGCTCTCTGCTTTTGGTGCAAGCTTGGCAGCAACCTTGCTTTTCAGAGCGTGACTCTAGGAGTGGTATGATAAAAAGCTGTAGCTCCTGAAACAGCTGCTTTGGTAAGTAGTTAAACCAGCTCCTCTGAGACCCAGTAACCCTTTGACAGCATTTACTAGTAGGTAGCAGTTTCAGCTTGATGCAAACATTTGCTGGCCAAGGTGAAACTCTTTATTTCTCAGAGGGGTGAAATCTAAACATTTAGTAATAATACCTTATTGGTCCGAAACTGCAGATAAGTGACTTCAGTGAGGAGAGTGTCCAGCTGCTGTGCTCTAATTGATGTCTGCATCCGAAGAAGTGTGGTACAATACTAGTAGTGGCTTCAGATCTTCTGGGGACTATAGATATGATTTATAATTGGCACTGGTGCTTTTTAGAGACACTGAGCTTAGCCAAGCCTTTTATATATTGTTCCGTTGAAGTTGTGTGCTTGAATTAGACATATGTTGAAGTGGCTGATTGTACTGAGGCTGCATTCATCTAACGCTGCATGGAAAACCTCGGAGTTCACTTAGCAGTCGTGCTCTTGCTGGTGCTTCTGGACTGATTGACTTCTAACTCTTCTAGAGGAACAGTCTTCTGTGAACTGGAAGGAGGGCTTATCATACAACTGCAGGCAATTAGTGGAGTCTGTCCTGGGGATCTACAGGATGTTCTGTAGAGCTTTAAAAATGAAAGAGGATTGTCTGATTTGGAGGAAGTCCAACTTCAGATGAAGAATAAGTAGAATTGTATTGTCTTAAGGGTTATTGAATATCTCAGTCAGCATCATTTTACCATGGTGAGACTCATGGGCGCCAGATGTTGATCTCCATTAGCTTCAAGTTGAAGCTCATTGCCTCTTGCTTGAGTGACATCAGGATGAGATGGAGTCACCTTGTTGCTAGCGATGCTTGGTCAGGCTTTTGAAGGAAGGTGGCTTTTGAAGAGGTGGCTTGGACCCTTCTTGTTTTGATTAGTGTGTGTAGCTGGTGGATGGCTTTTCCTTAGAATGGGCTGCTCCAGTGGGCCCTGTTGGGCAAAGGTTAGCTTTGTATATGTCTGTGTAGTCACGGTTGTCTTGTATCAGGGCAGCATCTTGGGCTGTGGGACCCACTGTTCGCAGTGTACAAACGCAAGAAAAAAAAATCTTTATTCCAGGTCTGTATGTGTTCCCTACTGGCTTGGAGCTCCCATGTTTTTTTATTTGTGGACAATGTACAGAATGGCTGCTTTTTCCATTGACATGGTAGGAGGAAGAAACTAGGTCAGATGAACTAATTTTGTGTGTGCAAATGCTAATCCATGAGCAGCAAATCCGGAATAGTCAATATATTGTAGTGTTAGTGGTTTGGCCTCAGCAGAACCAAGTGGGACTGGACTGTGTATGTACATGGGGAATTTCTTACTTCCTTCAGTGGTGGTGTTGGCTATACCTTTGCTGGCTGGTGGCTACAAATCCACGCTTAGCTCTTAAATTGAACTGGTAATAGTTGAAGAAATAATCCAGCTTTATTGACTGAAAAGCCCAGTGTGGTGATTAGTTCTCATTTAATTTTGCTGCTGCCAACTATTGGCAGGGCTGAACATTTTGGAAGGGAAAGGGGTGCACATGTGGTGACTGGAGCTTTACTGCTGTAAGAAGCTGGAGAGACCCAGAAGCACTGATGTACGGTTTAGGAAAAGGAGATGGCTCTTGGTAGGGGCTGGAGGAACGGCTCCTCGAGTGCTGCTGAAGAGGATTGGTTCAAATAGATTTGTAAACAGGCTTCTCTCAGTTGCCAAGTGGAGAATTTTTTCTTCTGCTAATAACTTAGCCTTGACAGCAGTTTCTCTTATGCTATATAGGAGTGTTGTTTCTTGACTAACATCTTCGTTTAAGATACAGAGCTGGGTGTTTGGGGGTGAGGGAGGACAAACTGCTTCTTCAAAATGAAAACAAAACCCTCAGTGAGTTCCTTATTACTCTTCCAAGTAGAGCAGCTTGTATTGCTTGAGTAGGCAGAAGGTGCAGTGGTAGATGGCATTGATGATAGCTTGTCTTGTGAGTCTCTGGATGGGTGGGCGAAGGAGGGGAAAAGTACAAAGCTAGGAGGAGAAGACATGAGATGAAGCAATCCCCGTGAGGGCTGAATAACACCTAGTAGTCCAGCATGGTTCTGCTTCATTACTTGGTTTATAACTGAAGCAAGATATCTCAAAAATACCTGTGCAGCCTGCTGAGTGCCTTTTTGCACTGCTTTAATTAATGGGCAAGCTTAGGGCTATGTCTGTGTGATGGGAAGGCAGTGTTTGAAGCTCAAAAAAGTGATGTCCCCAATCTCTTTTCTGGAAGTTTCTGGTAACTGGACCAATATTTTGTTGCTTTGGCTTCTGCCTTCCTGCTTTGTGGCTATATTAGCAATCCTCTCCTGGCTTGTGCAGTCCATCTTCATATTACAGGGCTGTTAACCAGAAGTGCCTTGGAGATGGAGACAACTAGTTGATTACTAGAAAGCAACTATATAATCAAGTACCCTTCAAACCCCTCAGTTTTTCGCTGAACTACATGCTATTTGGGGTCCCTTCCCCAAGGAGATCTGGACCTCTTTTTGTCAAATCGTACAAGTACTTCAATTCCTGATGTAGAAAGCAGTGTAAAAAGTGTGGCAGAATGGGTGAGTTGATGTGTCTTCAGAAAGACTAGCAGTTGACTTGGTAGAGCTTGAGGTTGCTTGGGAGATAGGCATGTTTGTGCACAGAGCTTTTGACTTTGCTAACATGAAGGATGGCTTCCCAGAGCATGGCCTAGCTTGGGCATTTGGCCTTGGGAAAAAAAAACTAGACAAGTATGCAGTATGAGAACTAAAGGCTTGATCTTTATACTTGGTCCTCATAGTGATGTTTTGCTTAATTAGAAGTACATTACCCCAAAGACAATTTTATGTATTGAGCTGTACTGCTGAAAGGCTTTGTCTCTTCTGCATTCCTCTCGAAGCCTTTCTCACACTCTAAATTAGTGATTTTCCTGTCCTGTTTGGAGTTTGGTGGGGTTTGAAGACTCAACTTTCTTCAGGCAGTTGTATATTTACAATAAATCTCAAGACATTGCTTGTATGGAGAGTGCTGCTCATTGCTGTCATTCCAAGGTGTGTGATGCTAGGTGGGATTACAGCTGTCCTGTGCTGTGTGCAGGCCATGGCACTACCATTAATTTGCAAGACCCAGCTCTTTGGGAAGAATGACCCCTTGGTGCTTCTCAGTGCCAGAATCTCTCCTTTTGACCTCCAGGACTTGACTAAGCAGAGGCACATGCACACAGATGGAGCTGACTGGTTCTGGTATTGAGGGTCATGAGTAAATGGTTTTGTAAGCCTACTTTGGTTCTTGAGGATGCCTGATCAGTTTAATAAAACAGCCTCCTGTTGAGGCTGTTTTATTATGGAGCTGTAAGGCAGAGGCTCGTAAAATCCTGATGTTTGGGAACATAAGTTCACAGGCTTTATTCTTAGTGAAGATTAAAAAACCTCTTCATGTGCCATGGAGTTGCTTCAGCTAACTAGTGCCTGGGGATGCTCTGCTGTTGCTGACCCATAACTGCGTGCTGCCTCCAGTTAACAGCGTATTTTCCTTCTCTAGGGTTATAACATTTGCTTAATGACTGGTTATCTCCATGATTTTTGGCTGGAAGTTGTCATTAGCTGCTCAGAATTGGAGGACTAAGTGCACAATGATTATAGAGGCTCTGATCTCTCATTTCCCCTCCGATGCATTCACAGCAATAGTGGTTTAATTGGTGTGCCCCTCAGTTCCCTCCGAGCATCTCTCCGCTGTCTCCTCATGTAACCCTTTCTGTTACATACAGTTTGTGTGGGCTAGAAGAGAGAAAAATGGGACTTCTTGAAGGAAAACAAGCAAGTTTGGTGTACAGACTGTGTATAAATGCTCCTTTTGTTTGTGGACATCTGCATGGCTGTATTTAAGGACATATAACTGGTGATCTGCGAACTGGTGATTGACTAACTCAGTGGTCACCATAGCCAACACTGATAGACACCTGCAGCCCTCAAACCTTAGCTGACTTAACCCTGGATGTGGCTAATACTCTCTAAATGGTCACCTCAAGCAAAGCGTTGGCTCTTTTGTGTCTTGGACTTGTTGAGATGTCACAGCATAAAGGAGGAAGTCTTTCAGCTTTAGTTCTGCTGGGGTCTGGGTTAGACAGAGTGAGCGGTTTAACCAGGGGCATTTTCCTGCTATGAGCCCTGCTGCTGCATGCTCCACACTGATAAGCCCTTCAAAAAGGATGCGTGTTTTGTTGCTGAAATTTGGATGCATCCTGCTTTATCATCCATGTACAGAAGTCCCTTTTCTGATAATGCAGCCGTTTTAAATACACTGTTCATTGAAATAAAGTGGACTCCCTCCTCCCCCGTGATATTGCTGGAAAAGATGGTGCTCTTGCCTTGTTCTGCATCTCAGACTGGTTTTAGCCACCAAGACTTTAGTACCACTGATTTTCCTGGGAGGTGGGTGAGGAGCATAACAATTTCCCTCTTAAATTTGAGCCTCTTCTGTCTGCAGCTGTGGAAGCAGGGTCAGATCCCAGCGCAGGAGAGCTTAGGTGCCAGCCTGTCCCTGGTCGGAGGACCACTGGGTCTGCACAGCCCTTGCCTTGGGTGCCACTGTAAAACATTTCCCATCCCATGAGCAACTGAAAGATGCTCTTGTTGAGTGTTCTGTTGCTTTGTGAAGAGCCTCCTGCCTCAGTTTGCTCCTGTGACTTCTGGCACAAATCCTGAGTATCTCCTTCTCCTCAATGAGGCTTTGTGTGCTAGGGGGGGCAAGTAGCCGTGCTGGGGCCTGGGCTTTTCTGGAAGCGGGGTGCTGAGCCTGCAAAGCTTAATTTTTAAACTAAAAATAAACTCCTTCTTCCCTTAGCAGGAAATGGTCTAGCTGTGCATTGCTGCAGGCCTAAAATGGGAGTAGCTGGTAGCGGGTGATGTACAAATGTCCCTTGGCATCCCTGCAGCTCTGCAGCCCCTGCCTGGGTTTGGGGGGCTGCCCTTCCTGGAGCTGGCATGGGGGCACTGGGTGCTGCTGGCCCCTATGGACCCAGGGCGAGGTTTTAATTTCTAGTGCTTGGAGCTAATATGGTCAGAAATCAGCCCTGCCTTGCTGAGGTTCTTGGGGGTCAGGGTTTCCTGACATAGCCCTGGCTGGTGCTGGATTTTACCTCTGCTCTTGCTCCTGCCTGCTTTTCTGCTCACCTCCTTTGTTCAGGCAGGGAGGAGTGAAAGACCCTATCTTGGTATAAGGGCTCTTGGTGGAGCCCTATGCTACTACAACCATACAAATCCTTTTCTGTGTGAAGCTAATGTAGAGCTGAAAATTATTGTGGGTTTGCCTTAAATATTGTTTCTTTTCCCTCATTTTAAAAAGTATATCTTCTTTTCCTCATCCCCCCTCCCCCCTTTTATTTGTGGGCACTTTATTTAGTTCTTATGTTTTCAGTTAAAAAAAATAAAATCAGTAGTATTTATGGAGGCAGTCTGGGTGTGGGAAGAGGAGGCTGCTGTGGCAGGAGGGTTGCAGCCTCACTGACTGCATGTCCTTCTTGGATGGGGAAGAGGGCACCAGCAGAAGGTGGTAGGGCTAGGCTGGAAGCAGCTGCGTGTAATGAGCTTTGAGGCCACCCCCAGCCAAGTGCAACGCAGCATGCTGCTGTGAGCCCTGATCTGCAGCACAGGCTATATTTGGTCTGAGATTACTCCCTACTTGGCCTGGATTGGTCCCTAGTCAGAGCTCTGCAGGGTGGATTTCTTTTCCCCTGGCTAACATAAAAGCGTCCATGCAGTGAGCCTCTGTTTTCGTCTCTTGCTGCCCACTCCAGCCCCTCTGAGCTGTAGCCACTGCTCTCTGGTACCTTCCTGAAGTATCTGAGCTGTGGCTTCCAGGGGCACAGGGTACCAGGGATAACCTGTTCCCCATTCCCCAGCAGCTACTGAAGTTCAAAGCTCTTCTGTGTAGGAACTGGTCCAGGGAAGACTAGTGGGAAGAGGGATATCCCCCCCACCCGCTCACCCCATCCTCTGCTGTGCATGTTCTGGAAGGGCCATTAATGACACATTACTCCTGGGCACTAACAGTAGCTGTTGGGGTGAAGTGTCCCTTCAGCTGCCTGCTGCACAGGCAGGAGCAAGGCCGAGGAGGGCAGCATGGCTTTGCTCACCGATGGCGCGTTGCTGGCGTTCCCAGTGTGTTGCCATGGCTGTGCTGAGATGGGGCTGCTTGTGCCAGCACTCAGGGGAGAAGTGTCACTCAGCACCGCACCGATGCCCAGTTACCTTGGCGATGCTTCTGGAAAAACGCAGAGAGCAAACAGGGTGGAGCAGGACATGTAGCAGAGAAATTGTTCTGCAGGTGGGAGCTGGAGCAGGAGCTGTGGATGATGGCAGTGGTGGGGGAAAGCCCTCCTTGTGCACCAGCTGCCCCTGGCTAGCACAAAGCTGCCGTGGCCAAAGGGAATGGTGGCAGGGGAGACAGGCATGAGGCTGGAAGGTGTGCAACCAGTGGTGGATGGACTCAGATAGACCTAATAGAGTCACACCACAACTAACGTTTGCATGTGTTAGAGGAGTGAGAAGTGACCTGGAATGGTGGGAGGGGGAACTCTTTGGTTTGAGGCTTTGTGGAAGGAGATTGGAAACACATTGGAAAGAGGAGTTCTTTTTATCAGAAATGGCTAGCTGCATCCCTGGATGTTTCTCCAAACCTCCTGACCATCTGCCCTAGGCACAGCTTTCTTCTCCCTTAATCTCCTAGTGAATATTCAAAAACAGATATACTTGTAGCACTGGAAAAGCCTCGTTCAGAGTTGTTTCAGCACTGCAGAGAATAACCCTTAGGAAAGAAACTCAAGGAATAAACAGCAGCTGCTGCCATGTTTTCCCTCCTGTCCTGGGTTCAGCTACAGCAGTCATTTTTCTCCTTCCTAGCAGCTGGGGCAGTGCTGTGTTTTTGACTTTCAGCCTGGGAACAATGCTGATAACACCGATGTTTTTAGTTGTTGCTCAGTAATGTTTACTCTGACCAAGGACTTTCTCAGTCTCATGCTCTGCCAGGGAGGAGGGGAAGCCGGGAGGAAGCAGAGGCAGGACACCTGACCCAAACTGGCCAAAGGGCTATTCCATACCACAGCACGTCATGCCCAGTATAGAAACTGGGGGGAGTTACCCGGAAGGCCCAGGTCGCTGCTCGGGTCAGGCTGGGTATCGGTTGGCGGGGGGTGAGCGGTTGTGTCCTCTCCCCTTGTTATTTCCCTTATCATCATTATTATTGGTGGTAGTACCTCCCTTCCTTTCTCACCCAGCATGGAAGCCCAGTGTACCACCGGTTCCCTTTCCCATTCATTAGTGGCATTTCCTTGCCTGGTACTAAATCAGTAGAGCCACCAGCTGGATGTTGCATGCTAGAAATCTGTTGTTCCACAGCTTCACCTGTGGTGCGCAAGTGTCCAGCTGAAGGTTAGTTGGGGTGTATTTGTACCAGGGCAGATGTCTCCTCAGTGGTCTCCAAACCTTCTCCAGCACAGCTCCCCCACCCTCTGCTGCACATGGTCCTACCAAAGGCTGAGCTGATGCTCCCACCCTTGGAGGTCTCTGGGTCTGCCCATGTGGCAGCCTGGGGAAGCTGCGCGTGTGATGGAGGAACACGCAGAAGTGGGATGTGGCATTTCTAAACACACAGGTTGATCAGAGGGGTTGCAGTGACTCTGCCGTAGAGGTGTGCTGAACCCCGGCAGGTATGTGGCAGTGCATGTTCTGGGCTGGGCGGAAAGCTGCCTCAGTCACGTCAAGACCTGGATTAATTTACTTGCGGCATTATTAGTATTTTGAACCTTGCTCCTCAGCTGCTCACAAAGAGCCAGTGTTTGACTTTTGAACCCAGAAGTCATCTTAAGCTGATGCAGGCTCTGTAATGAATGAAGCATCTCTCTATGTCCATAGTGTGGTGATGGGTGTCCTTCTCCTGTCTCCTGAGGAGTGCTGCTGGCTGATCCTCCTTTGCCTATCGGAGCCATTACTTGACCCGCCTCCAGCCTCTCAGATCGTAGCTGGCAACCCTTTGCGCAATGGCATGCCAAATCATTCGATAGCTCAAGGGACTCAGAATCCACCAGGGATGATGGGTGGATGGTGGGAGCCAGGGTCACCCATGCTGTGGGTGGTGGGTGCACAGACCCCTGGGGTGCTGTCATGCCTCTACATCTGCTGGCTTCCAGGGGGATTGCACTATCTGAAATTGGAACGATGGCTACCGGAGAAGGAGGAGAAGAAGAAAAGTATAGATAAAGCTTTTGGAAGGGGAAAACCCACCTAGAGGAGAAAATAGCAGTGCTGGTTTATTCTGTCCTCACCCTTCCTTGTACCTCTCTGCTTGTTATCATCATTTAACTGCCAGTGGGTGTGCTTTGGCTTCCATGTGTGTGTGCACTTGTATGCGCCTGCCCTTCCCATAGCTGGGCACGTGCTGGGTGGAGGCAGGGGCCTGGGGATGGGTTTTGGTGCTTCAGTGCCACCTTCCAAATCACTGTGTCCTCATGTAGCATTGTCCTAAATCTGCTTATCTCAGTTGATAAACCAGAATGTTACAGGCCAGAATGCACCAAACCAAAAATGACATTTAGGCCAAGTAACACTAATGCTGCTGACCTTGGGAATATACCTGGAAAACTATGTGTTGAGGTCAAAAGTGACATCCTGCCTGTTAGCTTGCTTTATTCCAAAGCTGATGCATAAGAAAACCTAAGTTTTAATAGCAGATAGTTGCTATTGCATTTAAACACACTGAGCATTTAATTTTTTTTTCCTTCCTTTTTCTCTTAGGATCCTGCAGGAATCTTTGAATTGGTGGAGCTTGTTGGCAATGGTACCTACGGGCAGGTATATAAGGTAAGGGCTTCACCTGAAGTCATTCTGTTTGCCTTGGTTACATGTTGAATGTGAAGCATCCTAGCACATTGTCTTGGCTGGGTTTGACCTGTTTCAGGCCTAATAAGAAGCCTTGCTGAACTCCGGCTTTTCAGTCTTGTGTGCAAGCACCGTGTAGCACACAGAGCTCTTTTATAATAAGCAATTCGTATTAGTTCCGAAACTGTCACAAAAAATAAATAGCTTTTTTTTTTCCCTCCCCCTTTTCCCCATGCTTTTTATTGATTGCATGATGAGGAGGGAGTGAAAAGTCTGTGCGTTAATAGATAAATCTTGATCTCTTCTAAAAGCTGAGGTTTACAGCTGCAATAGGCTGCCAAATGAGTTTGCTACAGTCTGGTGCTCTGCTCACACGTGGGCTGGCTGCCACCTTTTCCACCCGCAGAAACCTGCTGCAGGATTAAAAACACAACAGTCAGTAGGCTTACTTTAAATTTCTGTAAACACCTGGAAGCAGGTCTCCCAATGAGAACAGCGAGAGGACCATGGAGAACAGAATTTCAAACCATGAACTTATTTACAAGAATATTTAAAGTGTCCGGACTTTAAGGATTTTTGTCTTGGTGGGGTCTTTTTGTGGACGATTCTTGTTGAGTTGGGGAGGGATTGAGTTATTTCAAAGTCTGGGTTTATCTGCACTTAATATGTGGTGGGGAGATGGTTCTCAGCACAGTTGCATGAGGAATTTGCCAAATATTTGAGTCTGCTGGGAGACAATAGCTCCTCCAGGCCTCATTGTCCAAAAACTTTTGTACACATGGGCACAAGTTCTGCATACCAGTGTACTTGTGCATGTGTGTGCACGCAGAGATCCTGTTTACCTGTCATGCCGGTATTATTGTTTGACTATAGAGAAGAGTATATTCATATGCTCTTACTCTGTTGCTTTGGAGCTACAGCTCTTGCCTGTCATGTGTCAAAAGACAG